>NC_085033.1:10605849-10621795 GCF_963692335.1 Osmerus eperlanus | reverse complement strand
AAGCTGTGGCTATCCTTTTCAGGGGTCACCAAAGATGGAGCAGGTTGCCACGCATACTTGGCCTCCTGTAAAAGAGAAGACAGTACATCCAGTACAATGTTTGCAGAAATCAAATGAAGAATGAGAAAAAATAGTATGTGTTTGACACAATAAAAGCTGGTATTAACAAACAGCAGCTGGGCTGTGCCCTAACTGACAACCTTCCTGAAGTTTTCAAACATGTTGAGCATGTGAATTTTCATAAAATGTTATGTGTGACTGACTTAAAGAGATTTCAGACAGGGACATCCTTGTTCTCAGAATAAATTAGCTTTGCCTGGCGTAGCTTTCGTTTTTTCTGCTGTGCCACATTAGTATTTTCCTTGAGCTTTGATTGTTTACACAAATCCTGATATTTGTGATGTTTGTTTATGCAAACCTTCAAAGTAATTCAATTCTAACTGTCAAGACAGAGGAGACAAGCTTGAAGAAAAACACTGACAATAAATAATTTGCCAGAGATAAATGTTTGATGGGAGGAGAAACAGACTTGTCTGAGGTGACAATGTTTGTGGTTGATGTCTTCCTTCGATCTATCCCACTGGGATGGAAAGAAAGCAAAAACACTGATTTTAAACAGCCTTACTGAGCTGAGGAAAATACATATTAATGTTGCTTACACTGCATCCTCCGTTAAACCATAACTCAGGTATGTAATTTGCACACAGAACGCAAAAGTCGGTGGATGAAGAAAATATGTTTGCACATTAAGGTCAAACTGTAGATGGGTTGAAACCTCCCAGTGATGAGTAATTTAATCCTGACGTACATCAAAGTACGGTAGGCCTACATTTTAATTAGCAGTCCAGTCTCTGACAGCCTGTCATCATTGTTGTAATTAAATATTTCAGCAGTGGTACTGTAATCACAGTGAGGTAATTGGACAGTTCAGCTCTTTGTGCCATCTTTGGATGTAGCTCAATTTGAAGCTTCATTTCTCAGGTCAGTATTAATTAGAACTCTATACATGAACAGAGTCTCCCTTTTGTGAATCTGTCTAAATGTGGATGTGGATGAGGCAATATACCACATCAATGTACTATACCTACCCTTGACTATAGCTCCCCTTCTACCTTGTTACATTAATACAATATGAAGAAACAGACAATCCTAGGGATTTCCAGTTCCCACAGGCAGGGAGTATTGGAGATCCAGTCTGGACTGTACCTCAGCGTGATTAAGCCACCAGGTTCATGGGGCACACTGTAATTCTTTTATCAGAAGGCCTTTAATACACTATATAGAAATATGAATCTAGTTCATTGCATGGGTGCCTGGTAAAGTCTAACAGTGTACTGCAGAATGTAATGAGTTATGGGACACACTCAATATACATTTTCTATGATCAAGTTTATTATGTAATCTGCGTTCATCTCAGGAATTAAATGTATACTGGACCATGGATGACCCATCATTTCATTCCAAATGACAGATGATCCAGACCAGGCCATCTACAGAGTTTGGATGATTGATTCTTTGTTTTCTGTTCAAAGACTGCTGCAAAATGCAATAAGATAAGTGCAATAAGATAAGTCCATAAAACAAATGAAGCTCTGATGAGCACCTGATGTTGCTAACGAAGATGCTAACTTGAAACACCATGCAGCTCTGGAGACAAGCACTGAGGTTGGACTCACAGGAAGACAAGAAGCTAGCCCTCCAGACGGTACCACAGTGCACCACACACTCGCAACATGGACCGTTGAGTCAGACTGTTTAAAACGGCTTGATTGTCTTCCATAAATAAGCCTTTAGCCATATACACCGATGGGCTACCTTGTAAAACCACAAGGGGTTCAGTATCCCTGCAGTCTACCTTTTGGGCTTGTTTGTAATCAAAGCCTTGTGTTTCTTTCATAGACTAACCATGCCTTTATCAGGCCTGCTGCTGCTGGTGTTGATGACAGTGGACTGTTTTCTTCTCACAACAGTTTCCTCATTGGGTGATTTGGTAGTTCTGGGTTGGGGTATGGGCAGCAGCAAAGAAGCATTGCCTGGCAGAAAAACATAGCTGTTGCCAGGAAACCACTTTAAACTTATCCACTACTACCACCTCTAAAACCAAAACAGAGATAAGCACACTCTTGGCTGTGTTGGATGAGAGAGAGAGTAAGGAAAAGAAAGAAAGAAAGAAAGAAGGGGAAGGAGAATGGAAGAAACAGGATTTTGAGAAAGAATGGAAAAGCTCTGTACACATTATCAGCCTCTGCAGTCTCTTGCCAGAGCCTCCTATCTTGTACTATCTTAAATATTAGCAGATGCTTTTATCCAATGTGACGCACAGTAAAGGGGTGGATTTGAACCTGGACCTCGATCTGCAGCCAAGTGCTCTAACTACTGAGCAACACCCTCCATCACAGGACACACCCCCAGCATCACAGATGCAGATGTCTGCCACAGACAAGAGTTTATATCCTGCTGACGACAGTAGGCAGACTGGCACCTAGTCTTCACTTTCAGCCCAACAGAGTCTCATGCCAATCATCTCATGAACATCTTAGACGTATCAGTCAGCGGAGAGGACAATGGATGGCGTGGGGACATCAGATCTCTCCCAGCCCCAAAACACCAGTCAGATAAGCGTTGTTCTGCTGCAACAAACCCCAAATGACTCTATTCGTTGATTACACTTTAAAAGGTCTGGAAATCGACACCGACTTTGGGGTGGAGTTTATGGACGGTGGTGTGGACATATTTTCAGACGGATAGTATCTTCAGTTCTTTAGCTCGGTTTCTTTTCCAAGCATCAGCACAGACTGCCAGGCTGCGGTGAAGTGACGAGGTAGGGAGAAGGAGAAGTGGAATGATTTCCCCTGGAAGGCGAGCAGGGTCCTGCTGCCCTGCTACACCATCAGAGAGATGAGGGCTTCAGTCTTGGTTGGCAATTTAATAGAGACAGTGCACATAAAAGGACACCAATATCCATTATAGCTAAAACAATAAAACTGCAGAGAATGAGCGTTCCCTTGCACACTCTAAATCACACACACACACACACACACTCACACCCACACACACAAACACGTGAGCACGCTCTCTCTGTTTCTCCAAGGTGAAAATGTATACATCAAATCACTGGTGATTCCTGACAGCAGAGAAGAGATTGAGAGAGACGTTCCTCAGCGCAAGCTAACAGCATGCAACCCAACCACCACCAGGCAGAGAGGCTACAGTTTGACAAGGTAGACAGAGATAGAAAAGACGGAAAGTGCTGGACAGTTGTCTTCTTACCTTGCCTGATACTGTGTGTTCTGTGGACATGCTCCCCCCCCTCTCATTTGGCATTCTTTCCTGTTCCCTTGCTCTCTGCCCTCGTTTTCTTCTACTTTCTCACATGCTGGGGGTGTGTTTTTCCTCTCTGTTTCTGTTGCGGTTATCATCTCTGTTTCTATCTCTGTCTCCCGCTGCCCCCGTCTCTCCCTCTCCCTCTCTCTCTCTCTCTCTCTCTCTCTCTCTCTCTCTCTCTCTCTCTCTCTCTCTCTCTCATCTCTCTCTCTCTCTCTCTCTCTCTCTCTCTCTCTCTCTCTCTCTCTCTCTCTCTCTCTCTCTCTCTCTCTATCTCTCTCTCTCTATCTCTCTCTCTCTCTCTCCTCTCTCTCCCTCTCTCCTCTCTCGCTGTGGATCTCTCGTTCTCTTCCACTCTCTTGGTCTCTGATGCTGCTCCCATGCAGGCTACCTCAGTAGAATCACTCCCCCACTCGACCAGGTTGCCGCCTCGCTCACTGCTGCAGCTGTACAGAATTAAGCTCTGATTGGCTGCTCGCACACACACACGCACACACTCACACACACACACTCACAGGTACACATGCTATATTGAATGCTTGCACACACGGGGCATTGGTGTGCACCGCGCACGCGCACAATTCTCTCAGTGATTCCTCCCAGTCTCGGCTCTCTCTCGTCTCTCCGTCCCTCTGGAACGTTTCTTTTCTCCCAGAACAGAGGTCTGAGGTCTGAGCCCTCGGAGCAGTGTCCACGTTCACTCCAGGGCTGGGTTCACTCCTGAAGGAAAACCTAATTAATAATCTAGCACGGGGAGTGAGAAGGAGAATAAGTAGAGGGGGCGGGATGGAGGGAGGGAGAGATGGAGGAAGGGATGGAGGGAAGAGTGATGTGCGCAGCCAGAGTGAGAAGCCCTCCAGACCCGAAGACATTTTTAACTGAGATGACAGCCAGGGTGTCGCACATGAAAAAATAGAGTAGAGGGCTGTGCTCTTGATGGAAGTGTTGTGTGTATTTGGGGGGGGGGGGGGGGGGTTGGGCTGTTTGCGTGTGATGAGAGCGATAGGCTCTAGGGAAAAGAGATTTTTACATATCACAACCCGAAGTCATCAAACCTTCACACCTGACTCACAATCCATCCATCATTTAGTGCCCAGCGTGCCCCCAAATGCTCTTCTCTCTCTCTCTCTCTCTCTCTCTCTCTCTCTCTCTCTCTCTCTCTCTCTCTCTCTCTCTCTCTCTCTCGCTCGGCTCTCTTTCTCTCTTTCTCTCTCTCTCTCGCTCTCTCTCTCTCTCTCTCTCTCTCTCTCTCTCTCTCTCTCTCTCTCTCTCTCTTCTCTCTCTCTCTCTTCTCTCTCTTGCTCTCTTCTCTTTCTCTTTTTTCTCTTTCTATTTCTCTCACACACACACACACACACATGCTTATTTCAAGGCTAGAATGGTGATTTATCGTTTCAACTAAAGTTATTTATTTACTCTTGTCAACGATGTAGTGTGTGCATGTGCATGTGTGTGTGTGTTGGGGGGGGGGGGGCAAGAGGGGAGGGATGTGTGCGGCCCTGGTTAGAAAGTCCAGGGTTAATGCCATAACAACATGGACTACAGCAGATAGCAGAAAGTCATTCACAGCACTATGAAGGAACAAATAAAGCACATTTTATCCATGATCTGTAGAGGCTATGGGACTACCTACTGTTGCCCCCAGCTCCATTTTTAACCTTTTAAGGAGTGAGTTATTTTTCCAAAACGGAAGCTAGCTAGTTTTAGTTAGCTTCCGTTACCTAGCAACCTAGCATAATACTCGTAGCAATGCTACTACCTGCTAGTGTTACTTGTTAGCCTCCTAATTGTAAATTTTGAAGCCATACTATAGCGTTTGTCATATAGTTTTTGTCTATCGAAAATAGTCGGTTGGAATGTTCAGAATCACATATGTGTGACGCTACTCCTTTTAAATCATTGATTCATACATTTGATCAAAAAGGCATCAAATGCTTCTTTGGTTTGTTTTGGAAGGTTCAGGGTCGAAGTCCCCCCCGGCAGAAAGTTGCCACTAGCGTTTACAAGGTACAGTAGTCCTTTCAAAACCAGGGTCAGAATTCACAAAACACTCTTGAGAAGACATTTCTTCTTGTTTTTCTACATGAGAAAAAAGTTACATAAAATTACATTCTTCTGAAACTATAATTTATCTAAAGAACTTTGTTATTTGTTTTCTTAAGAACATGTTTGTGAATTCGGCACCAGACTTTACTGCCCGTCGTTGTGAGATAATCAAACTTCAGCCACAAAATCCCAACTAAGTTAGTTCTTTATCAGTGTTAAATAACGGTTTGAACCAAGCATCCCCTGAAGGCATGTAGAAGCTCTAAACAGTCATTAGACATGACAGGGTCCCATTATCCAATATCTTAATTTGGCTCCAGCGTTACAACCTGTCAGGAAGCATCTCATCCACGTGTCCAACATGGATTAGTCTATCTGACTTAAGTAGGTAGGCCTAATCAGCATCACAAGTCATTGTAGGACTAGATGTCCAATTACTGAAATTGGATTTTAGTTCAACAGAAAATAAGGTGAATGCTGTTTTATCTTTCAGTATTGCCATCTCTTGAGGCCACATACCCTTTTCGTTTTGAGATTAGAAGCGCAATGGATGTGTAATGACTGAATTCCTTTGAAAAGTTCATCTGAAGGAAGTTATTTCCTAAACCAACCTACAGTGAGGTTGGATTTAAGACGTGGAATGTGACAGTGTGTGGTTAACTAGCCACCTTCCAGACAAACGACAATTAGAAAAGGTGCCACCCTGCGGTGTGTGAACACTTCTGGCTTATTTTCCTGAAACTGGGAGATAAATGTCACATTGAAATTCTGGTGCGAGGACAGCGGCATTGGTTGCAGATGACGGATGGGCCCAGCGCGGCCTAATTTGTTTTTGCTGGTGGAGCCCAGGGGTGGTTTGGGAGAGAGATTACACAGGCCTACTGGTGCTTGTCTGAACCTGGGCACTGAGGAGGTCTAAAGGACTGTGGCTGCTGCAAGGTCGCCGCACGTCCCTGAGACTGGGCAGAGAGAGAGGGGGCCCTTGGATGCACAGATGGATTATTGTCAGTTTAGCACCAGTCTTGAGTGCTATAGGGGGTTTCTCATAGTCCTATGTTTAGCTAAAGACCCCCATACTCCATTAGATCTGATTGAAAAGTGTAGAAATGTTCCGGAACACTTCATTGTTCTCTGAATCCCGAAGATTCACTTAATCGTTTCTTGTCTCCCTTTATCCAGCAGAACATGGTAGCGAGGCAGACCATTCGATGGAACTTATCTCTTTCCTGTCCTTCACTGCGAAGCTGGAAGCACTAGAGTGTGCCTCTTACATCACATAGAGTTCTCATCATCATTCCCCTGCTTCTTTCTTCTCCACTTAGCCTCACACTCTAGTGGATGGTTTGCACCTCGCATCCTCCACTGGCTCCCCCCCTCTCCTGGCAGTCTGCCCGCGGACGCCTCACACACCTGCTCTGTGACATGATGTGTGCGACGCTGTGCGTGTGAGAGAGAAGTAGAGAGAAAAAAGAAGGATTGAAAGAGTAGGACGGGGAAAGAATGTGTTGATGTTGATGTTTGTCCACATTTTCGGAAGTGCTTGAAGTAGCATGATTTGGGGTAGAAGATCAGCCCCCCATCCAACACAGACACGCACACTCTCCTCCTGCCCCTCCTCTATCCAGCCAACCTCACATCCAGGGGCTGTTCTGTTAGCGTTTTTTTTTCCTATTCCTGTCATCCCTCTCTCTCCTCTATCCCCCCCCCCCTCCACATGACTGTGGTGTCAGATAAAATAAAGATGGAGCGATGGGCTCGTCCTAAGATCTGACACTCCACTATCTCATCGCTCTCGTACATCCCTAACCAAATTGTCCTCCGGTCACCTCTCTCTGGGGACACCCAACCTGGGCCCTCAACCTGCCCTGTGGTCATCCCCCCTGACAGGTGTGTGCGTGTGTGTGTGTGTGTGTTTGAGTGTGGGTGATGGAGAGAAGAGACATGGCAGGTGGAGTTAACATCAATCTCTGGTTAACCTTGACCTGAGGGGCACACAGCATGAGGTGATGGAGCTTATCTTCAGAGGTCTAAAGGTTTACACAAACCTACACATTGTTCTGCATTAGACCACTGGAGATTTGAAGGTAACTCAAAATGCAACACATTTGCTTGCTGTACCTGGGAAATGAGCACTTCCCTAAAAGAGGGGTCGTAAAAAATGAGGGACCTCTCTTTTTTTATCGGGGAGGGCAATGGCAGAGCTTTTGACCACAGACCCAGTTCAAATCTTCCCACGTGATACACTTTGATTAGAAGTGTCTGCTACTTTCGGGCGCTGACTGGAGAATGAGGAGCTTATCGTTTGATTATACAGGACAATGTGGAGTTACTGTTGCTTCACTCATTTCAGGAGAGATTGCACTGCACCTTTAAGCAAACAGAACAAATCCCCCCTCTGTTCCATTGAAAGTGACAGTAACTCCATAGTGTGAATGTGTATTTGCTTTTGTTTAGCCTGCCCCAAGGCAGGAGTAGAAGTCAATCATCTTGTTACTCACTGGCCTGAGTATAACCGGCCTAGATGTTTCCGCTGTGCAGTCTTCTGCGACAATGGAAACAGATAGCTGCATTAGGAGCCATTTTCACATTAGGCACTGACATGCAGCCTTGCAGGGGGTGTCCCCTCAGGACCCTAGCCTGTCCAAGCATCGGGAGCCCATGTGACAGGGGACAGCCGAGGAAAGCCCTTCATCGCTGATTTCCCCTCTCTGAATCATGAGGAATAGGTGTGGCTGGTTCCCGCCGCGTGATGAGATGTGTTTGGACGAGGCTTCTGTAAGCATCTGCCACGCTAACTTTCTGCTGAGCACACGGCCAATGTAATTGCCTGAAATACTCAAGAGAGGTAGGAGTGAGAGAGGACAAAAAAGCATGGGAGAAGGAAAAATGCTAGTAGAACTGGCAAAGACCCACACAGGCAGAGGGAAAAGAGAGGCATGCTGGGATATATATAGAGAGAGTTTCTACTACAGACGTAGTGAGAGAGGATATGTAAAATATAAATGTCCTTGCCAAACACACGCAATAGATAGCATGTGGGTGAGAATCTTCCAGATATTTGTGCTCTCTCAATGAATCTTTAATTTTATCATTAGACTGAACTTCAATTGTTTTACACATGAGCAGTCAAGTCGCCCGTACAGTCACTATAGGTTGACCAATAAAATATATATAAACTATTACTCTGGATGAAATAACATAGTGAGAGGACATTGTTTTACTGTAGAGGTAATCTGATGTAAATTAAAGCAGCCTGAGCAAAAACAGATACAACGACTGCATGGGTAAGTAAGGACCATGTGGAAAGAAACAGATTCTAGATGGCCTAATAGACCAGGATGATTACTGCTCGAGATAAAAGAGTAGAAACACACTGCTGTCTGGGACCAGGCTAACTAATCAGATGTCAACTTGGAGATTTAGGCTGCGGAGCTTCCCTGCTGTGAGGCATGAACACATACATACTCTAACGAACCTGCTCCACCAGGCTAAGGAGATAGGGCTGCTCTTGTGATGAGTGCCAAACCCTGACTGTGAGTTGTTTTTGCTGTAACGCCTGTTTACCTGATGCTCAAGAGTAAATTATTGCACATTTTTTCAAGCACGCACACGCACACACTCACACTCGTTCACACTCTGACACGCACGCTCACACCCTCACATACACGCTCGCACCTCATACGCATCACAATTATAAAAGTGTAAGCAGCTTCAAAGCTCATTTGCAAGTTACTCAGCCATGCAAAGGGTAGATGAATTATGTGAGCTATCTGGTTTCTACCTTCATGCTTGTCTTTTGATATCAGCCGCCTGCCTCACCTCACTGGCCTGCAAGCTCAGAACTGCTTTTTAATTATTTTCATCTACATACAACTTTTTTTAAAGATGAGCATATACTCTACTGGTACTGCACTGCACTAATGGAAAAGAGTGTGCAAAATGGACATATTGTACACCACAAGTTTTGTGTTCTCCTTGCACTTCAACATCTGGCAGCAATTAAGAGAAGCAGCATTTGTAGATTTTTCTGTTCCAATTCAAGCAATGCTAAAATTCTCAATCAGACAGTTTGGATGGCAGCTTTACTACATGTTGACTGGTTCAGTTTTTATATGCTGAGTGGATTATCTCAGCCACATCACTGCAGTTATTATACTCCAAAGATCTCATTATAAACATTTTACCAAATCCTTCTCTAATGAGGTTAATATTCCACTAACCGGATATGCCTCTGTCAAAAAAAATGAATATTTCTCTCTCAGAAAACAATAACAAACAGTCGAAAACAACACGGCGCCTCAGCCAGAAATCTCAGAAGTATTCTTACAGCAGCATCCCACCTACCTGCTTGTTTTCAGACAAATCTCCGGGCTCCAGCTCAAAGGCTCATGGCTCAGGTGAAGGCACCCCCAGGAGACAGAGGCAGAGGCAGACTCCCAGAGACACCGAATCAGAGATGCAGAGGTGGTGACTGAGTGAGTGTGAGACGGAGGCAGAGACCGAGAGAGGCAGGGCCGCCGTGGCGTCCCAGATGTCAGAGGAAGGAGTGAATCCTCAGCGCCAGTCACTCCAGAGAGCCAGCTGTGTGCCACGTCCCCATCAGAACGCCGTCGCAAACAGCTCCGAGGGAAAACTGTCCAATATGGGAAGAACGAAAAAGAGAAAAAGCCCAGATGCTGTTGAGAGAGAGAAAACAGAAGCACGGGGGTGGAGGGGAGTCGAGGAGATGAAAACACATGCCTGCTTCTACATCTCTCTCCCTCGCTCTCTCTCTCTATCACACACACACACGCACGCACACACACAGGGTGCACTCTACTCGTGCCATCTCCCTTACACACACACTCTCTCTCTTGCTCTCTCACATACTCTATAGCTACAGTCTCTCTTTGTATATCTCTCCATCCCTCTTCCCCACCCCCCTTTCTTTCTAACACTCGCGTCACGCACACACAGGCACACACACACAATTACTTACACATTCAGCCTCTTCTCTGCTCTTGCACAACTCTACTCCGACGCAATCAATTTGGTCAGACAGAAAACTGTGGGAGTGGATTACAATTTAACCAGGCAATCTATAACCAGGATATCACTGACTTTTCTCTCATTCTCTCATTCTGAAGCTCACCCATGCTGCATCACTGTACCAGTGCTTCTGTTCTACTCACAGGATTACTGCACACCAGTTAGAGCCATGGGCACTGGGAGGATATTTTTTTTGTCGAAAGAAACTGTTTCAGACACCACCACCAGTGCTGTGTTACATTACACAGGCACACAAGCCCATGTGAGGTACGGGCGAACTAGCTGTAAAAATCAATTTTCTATCAAGCTAAGTCTGGGAGGTTCAAGGAGGCATTGATTGGATGCAGGTAGGGACATTGATTTTGGCGTGTCCCGGGATTAACAAAATACTGTTGAACTGTTTAATCGTCTGTTAAAATGGCAAAAGCACATTAGAGGGGGTCAAATCTCAGTTTCCTGGTTCTACCTGGTAACATTGGAACCCGGCCATTGGCCGGGTTCCAATGACTTACTGGTTGGCATTTAAAACTCATTTGACATTTCCTTCTGAGTGCCAGTTCTGGAGGGGGGAAACATGTAGCTTCCTGTAGTTTCAAATTCTCACAAAATACTCAAGGATTTGTTTGGGAAGCTGCATGGCAAGAAAGATACTTTATGTTTGACATTCCTCTCATAAGAATGCATTCATATGCTGGCTCTTTTGACTTTTGAGGATATGCACAGTTCCTGAGGCATTATTTGAAGCTTTGATTAACTTCTAACAAATAAACACAGAACCATCATACAAGCTGCTTAAAGGCTTGCTTTAATTCCAATAGAAGACTCAGAATCACTCAGGTTTGAAAAACAAACGAATAGACGACATAAGTCTATAAAAGTGTAAGAACGCAGAGAAAGACATTTCTCACACCCCTTAAGACACACACACACACACACACACACACACACACACTGTATATCTACACACACACACACACACACACACACACACACACACACACACACACACACACACACACTGTATATCTACACACACACACACAGTATATCTACACACACATACGCACCCACACACACACACTCACACACACACACACTGTATATCTACACATACACACAAACACACTCCTAGTTTTCAGCTCTGCTCCGGTTCAGTCTGAGGGTCCAGTCTGTCCAGGATTCCGGCTAGATCCTTGAAGGACGGCCCAAAGTCATTCAGGGACTTGAAGTGATCTTCGTCGTCTGCCGCCAATGACTCAATGGAACTCAATGACTCTGCTATTGACCCCTCCCCCTCATACGCATACGTGGCCAGCGAATCGTAAGGCGGGGAAGAGTAACCCAGGTGTGTCTGCTCGAGGCGTTGTTCGATGTAGTCCCTGACCATGTCGGCGTTGCCGCTGCTTCCAGTGGGCGGGGCTCCGTTGGCGAGCTTCTCGCCGTGACTCGGACTCTCGGCCTTGTGTTCTCCTCCGCGTCTGGTGTCAAGGCGATAGAAGGTCGGGGGGCTGTTGTCCTTGGCAACGTGTGTGTTGCGTAGTGTGCCCATGTCAAAGGCGTGCGTGTCCTCCTCCCCGCCCCCTTCGTCGTCGTAGTGGATCACGTTGTCGCGGATGTCCTCTTTTGATGACATCAGAGTCTCCCGTTCCTTGTGCTGCCTCAAGCTGCCATAGAGAACTGCCATCACTGTAACGAAAAAACACAGTCCTGTTACCAATGTAAAACATGGACATGCACAGTCCTGTTATAAATGTAAGACATAAACGTGCAAGGTCCTGTTACCAGTGTAACACGCAAACATGCACAGCCCTGTTACCAATGCAACACACAGACAGACACAGCCTGATTACGAGTGTAACACAGAGACACATGTTACCAATGTCATGTTAACACACAAAGAAACACAGTCCCACAACAGCCTTTTACCTAGAACCTTCCCTAACTAACGGTGATTACGAACTCAATTACGAGTGTCGTTACAAAGCTATGCTCTCGTTTCCATCCTAATCTCTGTCAAGTATTCCCCATGGCTGACACTCTGCCAGGCTGCCAGTGCCAGGCCGCCAGGGAGGAGCAGGAGACACAGAGGGGTGTTAGGAGTCCTCAGCTTATCTCTTCTGTTCTTCAGACGCTCTCCTTCACAGCAGGCATGTTCAAACTATCCTAGCCTGAGGGCTAGCGCTGATCCACTTCTTACATTGTGTCAGACACCCACCAAGTACACACGCGTACCGACACACACACACACACACACACATGCATGCAAACTCTGACAGTTATTGTCTCACTCATAATAGAATGTATTCACACACAAACACATCAACACTCATAGAGATGAAGTAGCTCCATGCTAACACAAAAGCACAAACATTTTCATTCATTATTCCTCTCTCTCTCTCTCTCTCTCTCTCTCTCTCTCTCTCTCTCTCTCTCTCTCTCTCTCTCTCTCTCTCTCTCTCTCTCTCTCTCTCTCTCTCTCTCTCTCTCTCTCTCTCTCTTTCTTACCCTTGCTTTCTCTTACTCTTTCTTTCTCACACACACACACACACACACATACAGACACACACACAGTCTGTAATATTAAGTCAGTACTCAGGCAGCAGGATGAAAGACTGCTTCATCGTGCTTTCATCTCCCTCTCAGCTCCAAGTGACAGACAGACAGACAGGCTGGTTGTCAGGCAGGGCAGACAGACAGGGTGGTTGTCAGGCAGGGCAGACAGACAGACAGACAGACAGGCTGGTTGTCAGGCAGGGCAGACAGACAGGGTGGTTGTCAGGCAGGGCAGACAGACAGACAGACAGACAGACAGGCTGGTTGTCAGGCAGGGCAGACAGACAGGGTGGTTGTCAGGCAGGGCAGACAGACAGACAGAAAGACAGACAGGGCAGGCAAGCAAGCAAGCAAGCAGATAGTTGAGAATCTCTGTTATGCAACTGTGAAAGAATATATTCAAGGAAAAAAGGAAGGAAGTGGAAAGATAAGAAGTCTGGAATCCTCCCACCGTGTACCTAGGATCATTGTGGGTTTTGAGGGCTGTTTACTGTATATCATATTGCCATCAATGGTAAGTTTTACATAACTTGGACTGTGAGTGCCACCTACTGTTGAGTTGATACAGTACCAGATTTATGAAAACTGTACTTTGCCTCTTGAAGTTGTGGTTATCTCCGAGATATTGTGGCATGTTGTTACGTAATAACAGGTATGCCTGCATTTATTCATTTGTTAAGTCATTGAGCTAAAGTGCACTCCATCATTGAAATCAGGAACGTGTCCCCCAGTCTCCCTGTCCTGAGGCCCAGAGTCATCTGGCCACCTGAGGCACTCACCCAGCAGTATGACCATGCAGAGCAGGACGGCCATCACCGCCCCCGTGCTCAGACCCATGGGCAGGAAGATGGCCTCGGCCGTGCAGGAGAGGAGGGAGCCGTCGGGCTCGCAGGCGCACACGCGAATGGTCAGGGTGGCCGTGCTGCTCTGGGCGGGGTAACCGCTGTCCTCCACCACCACCGGCAGGTGGTACACGTTCTGGACACGCCTCTGGAAGCCCGCGCGGCGCGTCACCACGCCTGCCGTGTTGTCTGGGAGATAAAACGGCGGAGGTGGATATGAAACGTGGGGTTTTAATGGTGCACATGACACTTGATATTTAGGAAAATGACTTTCTTTGCGTGCATAGTTGTTAAGGGATCTCATCCCTGACACTTTTCTCCCCAAAATGGCTTTTTAAAACAAGCTCAAACCAGCAGGGGCAGATGTTCAACACTAACTCGATGGAATATGGCAGTCTGCACAATACCAACAGTGCAGAGAGGATGTACAGTGCAGTGTGCAGCGGTGGAGAGGTAGGCAGAGACACACATGGATTCCGCCTATAGGGTGTCTGTGTCTGCATCCATCTCCCTCCTCCAGGGAGTGCAGGGTGCCTGTCTGTCACACTGGATTGTATGTGTCTGCCGGGCTGGACAGAGATCTGCCCTGACAAGCTCAAGGCCATTAGAGCACCTTGAGCCTGCTATCCTGCCGGCTAAGCGCGGCCCTGTCTCTGGGAATCAGATCTGATGTTAAAGCTAACCTGCTGAAAGGCAGAAACAGAGGTAGCAGAGTTTTTTTTTTTAAATGATGGAAGAAGCAGAGGCAGAGGGAGCAGATAGGGAGGTGGAGGTAACCGAGGCAGAGGTAGAGGAAGCAAATAGGGAGGTGGACGTAACCGAGGCAGAGGTAGAGGGAGCAGATAGGGAGGTGGACGTAACCGAGGCAGAGGGAGCAAATAGGGATGTGGAGGTAACCGAGGCAGAGGTAGAGGAGGGGTACGGTACGGTACAGACAGAGGAACATGGTGCAGTTGCAGAGGTAAAAACAGATGGGGCAGAGCGAGAGATAGGAGCAGAGACGAAGGTAGGAAGCAGACACGTAGGTAGAGGCAGCAGACGAAGAGAGGCAGCAACAGAGGCAGATCAGGGACAGAAACAGCAAAGCTATAACGAGAGAGAGGTAGCAGAGGTAGAGATAATATGTTTATATTATAGGCACAGAGGCAGGGGCACGTAGACTGTAGAATACAGACCCATGGAGAAAAAGACTGGATAGGCACAATGTGTGTTTACTGAGAACAGTTGGTTGTCAGTGTACTGTAGATATTTTTGGAGGCTAGAGCTGCACCAAGTGAGTCACAAGACAGAATTATAGCCTAAGCTAAACTAAGATAAGCTATCTGTATAGGGCTTTTGAATGTGCTGGCCGTAGCTAGGCAGCTATGAAACATTAGCAGCTTAGTTCGCATTGTCTTGAATTGTACTTCACATTGCAGTCATTGACAATACTGTTGACGCCCAGATGTGTCACTGCATGCAAATACCCTATAAGGATAAATCCATTAACAATATACCACCCATGTCTTTTCATTATAATTTGTCTTTCCATATCTGCCATTTTTACTGTATGTCTTTATCTCACTCCCCATTTTATAACTCTAACTCTGGTATCTAACTCATCTTGTAACTCTCTTTGTCTCCCCTCCCCTCTCTACCACTCTATCAACATGTCTTACTTCCGAAGTCTCGAATTGTGAAGTTCCTGTTCCTCGTATCTCGAAGCGACTTGAAAAAGAACCTCTGTCCAACAGGGGGCAGGTCCTTGTCCATGGCCTTGATGATCTGGATCACCTACAGCACCCGTGGACAACACAGGGACACTTCAACAGCGGCTTCAACAGGCTAGAATGATCAATCGATCAGTCAGTCACTCTCTCACTCATTCATTTCAACCACTTCATTCAACTCACTCCAATCCTTCAATTCAGATCGTTATCTCTCTGTCTGTATATATATATTTTTTTATTCTCTCTGGTTTTCTTTATCACAGGCATTCGTACACACCCCCCCTCTGCAGCTACTGTGCAGTGGAACAGCACTTGCCTGGCCCACTTTGGTGTTTTCACAGACAAAGGTGTCGAAGGGTATGGCCAATTCAGGAGGGAACTCGTTGACATCCAGCACGTTGACAGTGACCGTCACCTTGGTGGTCAAGAGAGGGTGGTCTGCAG
>NC_085033.1:10333349-10600849 GCF_963692335.1 Osmerus eperlanus | reverse complement strand
AAAACACCAGAGGATTCACACAGAGAACCTGTTGTCAAACTACTGGTTGGTTTGTTGACTGCATATTGAGCAAACCACTGGACTAGAATAAGACTCTGAATTGATATTCTCCACTGGGCAAAGTATGTACTAAAAAAACAAACACTTGTGTTACAGTATGACATTACAGTAAAACTGTATGTAACCAAAGACAAAAAAACAATTGCTAACACCAATTATCTTGTCTGGTTACTAAAACTTAGCCACATCCTCCCTCTCATAAGCAGTAGTAGGGGTAATAGTACAGTAGTAGTAGTTTATGGGAACATGTCACACTTTTGGAAAACCTGGGTGGGTTGTCATTGACGTCGCTGAGGGTGATGTTGATGGTGGTGGTCCCAGCCAGACCCCCGAGCTGACCTCCCATGTCCTTGGCCTGGAGCAGCACCTGGTACACCTCCCTCACCTCCCTGTCCATGTTGGGCAGGGCTGTCCTGATCACTCCTGGAGGAGAGGCAGGGAGGAGAGGGAGGGAGGGATAGAGTTGATGGTGAGAGAAAGTTTGAGAGAGAGAGAGAGAAAGAGAGAGAGAGAGAAAGAGAGAGAGAGAGAGAGAGAGAGAGAGGGGAGATAGAATGGGGATTAGAATAAGTGCAGAGAAAGAGAGAATGAGAAACAGAGAGAGAGGGAGAGCGATATAGTGGGTGGTGATTAGAGAAAGTGTGAGAGCGAGCGAGAGAGAGAGGGTGGAGAAGAAGAAAGAAAAGATAGAAAAACGATGAGTGGTGACTTTTGTAGAGAATGTTTTCTCTTTGATGTTGCTCCAGGGGATAGAAGGATAGGTGCGTTCAGATCCCTGAATTCATTAAGCCCCGCATTACACATCTGTGTAGGATGTCATAAAAGGAAGACCTTTGACTTGGAGCTAAAGACTAATCAGGCCCCATGTTGCCTCTCCCTGTGCGGATAGCGTTTGATCAGGACTGAGTCTGCAAGATACCGGCAGGTCATACATTGCCAGTGGCAAGGAGGGGAAAAAGACAAGCTTTCAAACCATTTAGTAAACCCTGCAACCAATCACTTACTGACCCCCCAAAAATCTCTGATAAATTTTCACTTGGGACTTTCTTCAGTATATAAA
The DNA here is from genome assembly GCF_963692335.1 of Osmerus eperlanus. Lineage (NCBI taxonomy): Eukaryota > Metazoa > Chordata > Actinopteri > Osmeriformes > Osmeridae > Osmerus > Osmerus eperlanus. Next base: position 10,599,729 of record NC_085033.1, on the reverse strand, counting down.
TAACAACGATTAACATTGCATTGATTTTGATGCAGTTTGGGAAATGTATGCATTGTTTAACTTGAGGATGTTCCAGTGAGATTGGAGTAAAACACACCCGTTTTTGAGTCCACAGAGAAGTAAGGCTGTCCCTGCAGGATGCTGTAGACTATCTTAGCACTGTTCCCATAGGTTGGGTCATCTGCATCTGTGGCTGTCACCTGGGTTACATAAGTCCCTGCAAAATACACACACAGCAAACATAACAGTTACTTAACCCTTGTGTTATCTTCGGGTCATTCTGACCCATCAGTCATTGTGACCCACCGTCGTATTGCGTCAACTTTACCGCATACAAAAACAAAGTGAAGCATTTTCTTTTAACCGTTGGGCTGTCTCAGACCCCCCACATTGCAAAGGTTAAAATAAAATAATAATTTGTATTTGTATTGGGTAAAATTGGGTAAACACAACGATGGTTCGTTACGAACCTTTGGGTCATGTGACCCGAAGGCAGCACAAGGGTTAAACTATTTGGAGCATTGAAAACTGAAGTAATTAAGTTAAAAAGCATTTTTATATAAATGTGTACATAAATGCCTGAATCACAATAGCTTCCCAGCATTTACATTTACATAGTTTGTGTGAAAAACAAGGACAGAAGTATTTTTGTCCATTCTGTGTCCTGGAGGCAATTTAAGAGATTAGGGGGTAACTGTTAAATAAACTCCAAGTAATCAACCAGCAGATGGGCCAGTGGGCTGAGATTGCCCAAAATACACGTCAAAAACCAGTCTACTGTGCTGAAGAACATCCCAACTGACATATCCTGGCATTCAGAATAACAGGACATACTGCAAGACTTGATAATGTGGCCAGACGGGAAGCAGTTAGCTGGCAAGCTGAGAAGGTGTGATCGATATCTGGAAGAAACTGTTTGTTCTGCTCTCACATCGTGAGATTATTAACCTCAGGAAACCTGTTTGGAAAATAGGTTTTCAGAGCTGATCTCGGTCTACCCACTGTCTTATTGAACCACAACCCACACTATGACCTCCAGGGTATAGTGAAGGTATACTGGTACCTGTCTCACCTCCAGGGTATGGTGAAGGTATACCGGTACCTGTCTCACCTCCAGGGTATAGTGAGGGTATACCGGTACCTGTCTCACCTTCAGGGTATAGTGAAGGTATACCAGTACCTGTCTAACCTCCAGGATAAAGTGAAGGTATACCAGTACCTGTCTCACCTCCAGGGTAAAGTGAAGGTATACCAGTACCTGTCTCACCTCCAGGGTAAAGTGAAGGTATACCGGTACCTGTCTCACCTCCAGGGTATAGTGAGGGTATACCGGTACCTGTCTCACCTTCAGGGTATAGTGAAGGTATACCAGTACCTGTCTAACCTCCAGGATAAAGTGAAGGTATACCAGTACCTGTCTCACCTCCAGGGTAAAGTGAAGGTATACCGGTACCTGTCTCACCTCCAGGGTATAGTGAGGGTATACCGGTACCTGTCTCACCTTCAGGGTATAGTGAAGGTATACCAGTACCTGTCTAACCTCCAGGATAAAGTGAAGGTATACCAGTAACTGTCTCACCTCCAGGGTATAGTGAAGGTATACCGGTACCTGTCTCACCTCCAGGGTATAGTGAAGGTATACCAGTACCTGTCTACCCTCCAGGGTAAAGTGAAGGTATACCAGTACCTGTCTAACCTCCAGAGTAAAGTGAAAGTATACCAGTACCTGTCTAACCTCCAGGGTAAAGTGAATCTATTGGTGTTTTATTTACATTTAGTCATTTAGCAGACGCTCTTATCCAGAGCGACTTACAGTAAGTACAGGGACATTCTCCCTGAGGCAAGTAGGGTGAGGTGCCTTGCCCAAGGACACAATGTCGTTTTTGGCACGGCTGGGAATCGAACCAACAACCTTCTGATTACTAGCCCGACTCCCTAACCGCTCAGCCATCTGACCCCTATTATTGAATGTTTTACCTGCAGGAGACATCTCAGGGACGCTGGCTGTATAGGGGCCCTCAAGGAACCGGGGCTCATTGTCGTTAATGTCCTGGACCTTGATGATAAACTCTGACTCCGGCTCCAATGGTCTGCAATTAATTAAACGATTAATCAAACTGTCATATCTTGTTTTCTCAGCCAACCATGAATTTATCAATAAACCCTCATTTGCACTCAAAAAAACACACAAAGGGCTTTTCAGAGAACCTGTCCTGCACGGTTTGTGAGTTCTGGGTATCCAGATTCTGTTCTGACCTGCCAGAGAGCAGGTCCACAGCCTGGGCTCGGAGAGTGTAGTAGGACTTCTCCTCCCGGTCCAGACCCACCAGAGCGTGGATGTCTCCTGTGGTCTGGTCTATGGTGAAGATGGAGCCAGCTCCCTCTCCTGACAGGGTGTACTTCACCTCACTGTCACCCCTGTCCAGGTCAGTGTGGAGCTGAGGAGGAACACAGGGTTGGTCAAGAGTGGGCCAGTCAAGACAACCATATGTCACGAGTGCATGGATATCCAGTATTGACTGATTTGGTTGGTTAGTGTACAAAACATAACATACCTATTACTGTAAGTGCAATTGACAAATGTGTCAACTGTATGATCAGTTTGTACTTTACATACATCATGACCAGTCCTATGAAGTACTTTGGAAAAAACTGAAAGGCAGGTTTGAAGCAGCTCTTACCTTTGAACCCATGCATCGCAGGTTCAAAATAAGCCTTTTTATAACCCTAACCAGTCTGTGGGTCGTGTCTCAACTTAATGCTGTCTTCCCAATTAAAATGGGACTGACAAACATGAGCTGTTTCATAATACAGAAAATACAAAATATATGTAAGAGTTTAGTTTTTTGTTTAGCACAGACACTGGATAAAAACAATAACATTGTTATATTATTATTAAGAAGTTTAGGAGGCAAGTCATGCAGTAAACATTTGAAAGATAATATGTAGGCAGTTTGTTCTGCCACTGTTATGCAATACAACAAAGCTTTACAGCTTTGTGTCGGGGAAGCATTTGTCCATCTTAGTTATGCAAGGATACACAGACTAGTAATAAAAAATATACATGTACGTCATGCACTAAATTGAGCACAGTTTGCTTGTCAATATTTTATTCAACATCTAGATGCCACTCTTCCATGTCCTTGTGTATTTCGGTAGATTCACTGTGAATAATACTCTTTTAGCAGAATTTACTGTAACATAAACATAATCTGACTGAGGTCATGAAGCGTCTACTGAGCTGGACAGAGATTTAGGGTTTAATTACATCATTTGATTTCCCTGTACATAACCCCTGATATGTGGAAGCCTGTAAGACAGATTCAGTTGTATTTTGGCAAAAGAAAAATAATTATTAAATGAAAAAATTAATACCAAAACGTTTTAGCACACTGTTGTTCACAGAAAATATGTTGGGAATCAAAACCCTTTTCCAGAGTCACTAGGAACACATTTTACTGTACCACACTGTAGGGCCCTGTACCACACAGTTAATTAAGAAGGAAATGACAGTATCAGCTCTCTGTGGCTTATCACATGAAGAGATTCATTACTTAGGATGGGTGGCAGGGGTCAGGTATTAACTTCCTGGTAATCCATTAACCACAACATAAACCAGCCACAGCACAAATAACATCATAGAGACTTATACCATAAAAACCCTTTTAGGAGATTAATGGTTTATTTGTCTACAGTAAAATGCCAGTGAAGAAAATGTGATTTAATTTAATCGGATAGAGAAATATACTGTATAACATCTTATATTGCGTCTGAGATTGTTTGCCAGGTCATTCACCTCACATGTTAACCATTTGACAATAGGGTTTAGTCAAAGGTGTCTATGTGCATACTGAATGTGAGTGTGTTTGTGTGTGTGTGTGTTTATGTGTATGTGAAAGAGAGTGAGAGAAAAGAGAGTGTGCAACTCAAACATTACTTATGATCTGAGAACTGTCAAGCATTTGGGGGAATAAATTAAATAATTATAAAAAGATAATCTGGCATCATGTCATGCAGACTCGCTCCCCCAGGACACTCAAATGTGTCTGTAAAGGTCATAGACATAGCTAATGGGGCCAGCATGATGATCCATTCTCTCTAAAGGGCATGAAAAGTGTGCTTTCTTCTGGACCTGATTGAAACAAATGACGACAGGTACAGTAGGTGATGCATTATTACAACATTCACAGTAGAGGCTGTGCAGAGACAATGTTAAAGTTCACGCTCTCCTTCCTGACTCAGAGCCAGATATGATGCTGCAGGAGCTGGACTTCAATTATTCGGCAAAATTGAGTCATACTTTGCAACATTCCAATCTACCCTGGCCTGTTGTCTTTGCAGTCTATCCTTTCAAAGTGCACATCATTAATTATAGGCCGGAAGTTTCAGTCTGGACAATTATTGTTTGTGTGAATCCAGAATGTGGTAGAGACAGTGTTTGACTGGAGAATAGTAGTGACTATTAATGGACATGGCAACTCCCCATAGATGCTGAATTATTTTTCTTGTGGTGGTAAGCAGAGTTAAATTCTTGCTGTGTGACTCTCACAGCAGTCCATCTGGGTCTTTAGACAGTACATTTCCAAATTAATAATTCATGGTGCAAGCCAAATAGAGCATTCATGTGTGGCTATTGAGTCATGGTGCAGCGATTATTTCTTCTCCAAATGTTGTTGTTAAGGTGTGCAAGGTCATGGAAGAGAAAATGCAGTTGGCTTGAAAGTAGTCTCATCCAATTCACTGGGATGTCGGGCTTTCGTTCTGTTCTCTGCTGTCCCTTAATGTTTCATTGATTTAGTCACTTTAAGGTTTGACGGTATCGTAACTTTTGGTAAAGATTTTCACCACATTAAGTCTCCCCTGCTGAACTATGCCAACAAAATCTTACAGTTTCTCTATGGTTTTAACTTGATCCCAAAGAGAAGGTTTTAGTTTATCAGATAGCAGTTAGTAGTAAAGAATAGAAGTTGACTGCACCAAAGGTTGAAACCATGATAACATAACTAATAATAACAACAGTTATGTTAAAATCAAAACAAATAACCTTGAAAGCTGTGCATAAATAATCTCCTTATGCTTGCCATTGCAATTGATACCACTATACTACAACTGATACTGTTACAGCTAATGGCCGAGCTTGCTGCAGACCGACTAGCTTGGCTCTGAGAGGGATTCCATGACCTAAGGTCACAGTCCTTGGTGCCAGATTTCTCTCTGTGTTGGCTTTTCCAAACCTCCACCCCCCACCATCCACCAAGTGATAATCAAGGCCTGATCCTTCGCACTCCCTGCATTAGTAACAGCAGATTAATCAGTAGCTACTCTATGGGCAAGGTTCCATCCTGGCACTTCTCCTCTTTTGAAAAATGTCTCCTCTTTTTCTCCTTCTCCTCTCTTTTGTCTCTTCTTTCTTTTTTCCTTTCTCTCTCTCTCTCTCTCTCTCTCTCTCTCTCTCTCTTCTCATCTCTCTCTCTCTCTCTCTCTCTCTCTCTCTCTCTCTCTCTCTCTCTCTCTCTCTCTCTCTCCCTCTCTCTCTCCCTCTCTCTCTCCACTCTCTCTCTCTCTCTCTCTCTCCTCTCTCTCTCTCTCTCTCTCTCTCTCTCTCTCTCTCTCTCTCTCTCTCTCTCTCTCTCTCTCTCTCTTCTTTGCCCTCTCTCACTCCCTTTCTCTCTCTCTCTCTCTCTCCTCTCTCTCTCTCCTCTCTCTCTCTCTCTCTCTCTCTCTCTCTCTCTCTCTCTCTCTCTCTTTGCCCCTCTCTCACTCCCTTTCTCTCTCTCCCTCCCTCCCTCTCTCTCTCTTTGCCCCTCTCTCACTCCCTTTCCCCATCTCTCTCACTCTCTCTGAATCACAGGGTATTAGCATTGCCCAGCCAAAGTATCTGTCAATGTGTTTATGGGAGGTGAGCGTCCCTCATCTCTCAGCCAACGGCAGACATCTGTCATGAGTATGGCTCACAACCAGTGATTGACTTGGCACCATGAGGGAAACGGTCACACAGACCAGCCAGCTTCTCTCACAGTGAGACCTTGTGAATGCCGATTTTGAGCTTTCTGACACCTTTTCCTCATCTCCGTCAATGGTGATGCAGTGAATCAGAAAGAACGATCTCACCTAGGTCCCTGTAGAGCAGTAAAGTGTTGCGTCAGGTGTAGAATGTATTTTTCATTGCTCCGTCGGAAGTCATTCTGCAGCAGACTTTACCTTTGATGCCACAATCACTGCAATTGCCTTCTTTCAATGATTAATTCATTACTGAAAACACCAGTTCATTCTTGAAACAGCCAATAGAGACTTTATACAAAGCAGAGACCCTTTGAAGTCCTCCTCAGGGTGACCTCTGACCCTAAGCTGTGATCAATAGACTGAGGAAGAAGTCAAAGAAAGGTTGTTTTCATTTGTTAAAGGATGGACTCCTCACAAGGCTTTCTTTTATGCATACTCCTTTAGTACCTAACCCAAGAATGGGCTGTAGATGTTGGTTTACACTGCACCTTTTCTGACTGTAAAATTGTAATTGCATGGCTTTTGGATCAATCCATCCCCTCTGCTAACTTTGCCTTTTGGCCCCTTCTTCAGTACATCTTCCAGACATTCTAAAGCTATGTCATTTTAAATTGCCTGGAAGCTCTACAGAACGTCTTACCTTGCCAATGTACTGTGGTTCAGAGCCCATGTATTCCTCCAGGACAAAGAACTGGTTCCACACCCATCCTCTCTTCACCCTCTGAACCCCCGAGCCCTTATGCATCCTCCATCCTGCCCTACCTCTAAGTCCAGCCCCGCCTCTGTGCCTGAGTGCTGCCTGCCCCAGACGGTCCCCGCCCATTCTACTCTGGGACTGGAGGGCAGGCAGGACTCCCTGGTCGAGGAGAAAGCAGAAGAGCAGCAGCAGGCGGCTCCTCGGGAGCATTGGGGAGGAGGGTCTGTACAGAGGTTGGATGGGTCTGTGGTGAACTCCAGGAGAACCCTGAATGTTTCGACCGCGGGAGCCGTTCTCAGATCAGTCTTTCAATGGGAACAAGCAGGTCCCAGAGGATACGGCTCGTCCTGTAAGATCCCGTGTTTATTCTGTTGAACAGCCCTCATCAGGGGGTATACCAGATATCTGGGAACTCCCAGTGATATGAAAGAGGTCTTGAGTTGTAGACAGAAGATCCGGCTTGCTGAAGATCCCAAAAAGATAGTTGGTTGTAGCTACAAAAAGCCTGTATGATCTGAGCAGCTGGGCAGGTATGGAAAGGTTGGTTCTGAGGCAGGAGACTGTCCAGTACGTAGTTGGCATCTGGACTGGATGAAGATGTGGACTGGATGACTTTTCTCAGTCACTCATCTCCTCCCCCCTCCTTCACCTGATGGATAGTTGGAACAATAGAGTTACTATACAGTACATAGCTATTTAGGTATGCCTATTTTACAAAAACACACTATTTAGTTATACCACTTTACAAAAACAGCACAGCACCAACACAGCACAATTTACTGCCTTTTCACCCTGTGACAGAAGTTGTGTAATCGTTGGATTCTCAAGTTTCCCAATCTTTACGGATCACCAAGAATCATCCTTTCCACATCCATACCCTCCAGATTTCAAAGTTCGAATCTAGCTCATAATGCACTTCCTATGTCTGTCCAGCCAGCCTTGACAGAGGCTCACAGGGAGGATTTCACAGAGCATGGTTCTGAGGAGAGGAGACGAGGGGGGCGTGCTTGTCCAGGCTTCCAGGAGCTCACCATGCCTTGGGGCGGGAGGTAACCACAGCACTGGCTCATTTATTAGTGAAGCGGCAGAGTCCGAATCACAGGGAAGATCAGGACTTCATGAATAAAACAGATACCTAAAGATATAGGAAGTGATTTACAGTAAAGTCAAGCTTTTTTGGGGGCACGAAACCAGCACTGTAGAATGGTAACAGAACCAAGTAAACTGTCTAAATTAGAGTGTTACACATGGCAGTAATTTGGTTCTAACTACCCCATCGTAAGCCATGAAGTCTTGTCTGTGTTGCCCTGTGGGAGACCACGGGTTACTGGCCCACAGGTTCCATCTGTTCAGTGAAGAGACGGATGATGAATGTGTACAGCCACTCATCCAGCCCCAGCGCCCCTCATCCCATCATCCGTCTTTACTTCTACCCCCCCCCCCCACACACACACACACACACCAAATCTGCTTCTACCAACACGTTTATTTTTAGCATCAGGTTAACACACGTCTATGCAGGCACACAAACACTCCCAGACACTTGTGCGCTGTTCTGTTTGTCTTGTGTCTGCATTGCCCCTGGGTCTGAGTGCGCGGTGTACTGATACTGCATGCTGAGATGTGATTAGGGCAAATTATGGGGTTGAAGGAACCCCCATAGTACTTCGTAGGCCACCTTCTATAGTACTGCTGTTTGTTGCCTGGAGCAACAAACAGCAGTACTATAGAAGGTGGCCCATTGACTGGCCTGGCAGTTCGACCCATATCGATGTTGGATTACCCAATGAGTTTTTCTTTCTCTATTTTTAGGCAGATATAGAAATATTCAGTGGAATAAATGCCATAGAATATGTTATTGCCTTTTCAGTGTTTTTTCACCTCTCGTCTCTGCTGTTGCACATGCTAATGTGCAAGGTGTCTGACTTCATAGGAGGAGGCTGATGCTAACTGCCAACTGTCAACATTTTTCAAGATGGAAACCTTGGAAACATCTGTGAAACAAAGACAAGTTCTATGAAAGAATTGGCAGGTGTTTTAATGATTTTCAAAGGGGATGCAGGGGATGCATTGTGTGTAAAGAGTGCTAAAGAATAGCAAATTGTTTGTGTGTACTTGTTCGTATATATGCATGTGTGTGCATGCATACTGTATGTGAAAGTTGACTGACAAAATGTGGAAAACAAGTGTTCACTCTCCTGCTCACCACTCACATCTTGCATAAACATGTGATTTGTAAACCACTTCTAAACCACAAAAATCACGCTTAAAGTCTCCCACAACGTCACTGTGAGTTATGACCAAGGAAGCAGAACATTGATTGAGAAAATATTTATGAAGAAAATGTTACATTTCTTGCCTAACATTATGTTTTTCATTTTATTTTGCTAAATGTTTCTAACATGATTGACTGTCCAATGGGAAAGTGCCTTGTCTTACTGTCAAGCAATGCACAGTGTTTGTCTTTAGGTAAAATACATGCGCTGACATTCAAGCACACATCACATTCAACCATGTAGATCCACTCACATACGGTCTTTGGCAAATCCCTTAAAACACTGTGGTCATCAATCTCACTGTGAGGTAGAACACTCCGTGTCCCAGCTAAGGCACATTGTGGTGAGATCTCCAGTGCAAAAATATTTCTCAACCATCTATCTGACATCTAAAGTATATCCAAGTATATCTCCAGCTTCTTCGGACTGTGCTGACACAGTGTGTTAAAGTAATTCCCAGGCTCTCCAATGTGGATAAAACAAATCATCCACATGGCCAACACTTGCGGTGAGTCACCCCTCCTCTCCCCGAGTCCCAAACTGACCTGGAATCAAAATCTACGATCTGGATCCACCTGATCTTAATCATATTATTAACACGCTAGATCACTGTATGTGCCAGGTAAGACAGCCTATGCACAAGACAATGGTCCGGTACTGAACTGGTAGATATTATCATATGTGCAGCAACCACTCACGCCATAATGTTGAGAGTTAAACTATTGCCAAAGGATTAAGCTGCCTCTTATCATATGGAACACATCTTTCTCACATGTCCGAGTGACATGTTATGTTATTATATTTCTATATGAGAATGATGGCAGATTGTGATGCTCTACACAGGGAGATAAAAGCATGGAGCTGGAGGACTGTATGTGAGCGCACAGTCTATTCCTTCTTCATGGAAGCCCATTTCATCCCTCTCAATCTAATCTCACTTTGGTTGTAGGAGAGCAGTGTGCCAAACCGCATGTTCTCAAGGCAAAAGCAATAAGATTACCCTTTAATCTCGTGTGGCTACTACATATGCACTGTACGACTTCATTTGGCTGAGAATAGTTGACGGATATTACAGGACATGCTGGCTAGTGACACATCATCACCCAGAACACTTATCATGTGTTCACTCACATTTCATTCCCAATTTCAACGACTTTCATGTAGCCAAACGTAAAAACCTTACAAAACCTTACTAAAATGATACATTTTTGTAATGAATAAATAAATAATCATCAGACATTATTCATATTTTTGTCATGGTCAAAATCACAATGAATTGTAATTGAATATTACTCAAGTTAACTCAACAACATTGACACATCCATCCCTATGTTAACAGACAGTAAAGAAGCATGCATTAGTAATGGACAGTAACACATACCTGGACTGATCCGCCCATCTTAAAGCCGATGCTGATGTTGTTGTCATGACCAGATTAATCTAAACATATGAGGGCAAAAACTATGCAGCTCCCCACTGAGCAAAGAACACACTTGCAGCCCCGTAAACACATTCTCTCTCTCTCCTTCTCTCCTCTTTCCTCTCTCCTGCTTCCACTCTCTCCCACTTCAGTGTCCCTCCTTACCCTCCCTCTCTCTCTATGAGTCCTCCCTCCTCCCTTCTGTATCTCTCTCTCCCTCCTCCCTGCGGATCTCTCATTCGCACTCTCTCTCTCTCTGCTCTCTCTCGCTGGCGCACTCTCTCGCTCTATGCCCTCCTCCCTCTGCCCCCACTTCTCTCTTTCCTTTCCCTCTTTCTTCCCTTCTTTGCCCTCCAAGAGTTTAGACAGAGAGAGAGCAGCAGCAGTAGACTGCCTTACTTTCAGCAGTGTCTTTAAAGCGAGTGCAGCTCTCTGATGTCTCTCCAACTCTCCCCCATATGCTGATGCACAGTAGTGGAGGTAGGTGTCAGAAAATCCCCTAAGGTCCTCATGAAGGCAGAGCATGCAAACACACACGCGCAAACAACACAACACATGCACTCCAATGTAACACACACTCGGCAAATCCTCGACAAGCAACCAGTGCAGCCATTGGCTGCTAAAATGCAGTCAGACTGGTTCTTTTGGTCGTCAAAAGGAAAGGTTATCCAATTTTGGTAAATTCTAAATTATTTTGAAGTTCATGCAATTCAATGTGTGTGTGTGTTTCTTTAAGTATAGGAGGCCACAGGCTCATTATGAAGAGTGTATGAAGCCTAGGGAGAATGATAGATTAGCGGAGCTCTCACATGTGTGCACTTCATCTAATTCCTAATAGAAAATGTTCGGGCTCTTGCATTTTTGATAGCTTCTGATGGATGAATGTCCTTCGTTACGAGGCTGACCTATTTAGCAATACGAATGTTCCTTACTTCTCTTCCAGTCTGCCTCTTTCACTCTTGGTTTTTCTACAGAGAGTGGACAGTCCACTTTTTGGAGAGTTCTGACCAGGATGATCGAATGGTTTCATCCCAAGTATCTAGTTCTAGCACCGTGAACCTTTTGTCTCAGGGTGTAGGAGTGAGGTCACATGTCAGACATGCCCCGTGTCCCGTGTCACTGTGAGAACCATCTGGTCATTGTTATTGTTTATCCGTCATGTCATGGTATTTGTCTCTTTTATATCTATTTTGAATCACTGATCCAAATAAAACACCCTGTTCCCAAACAGTCTTGAACACTGTAGCTATGTCCAGTAGCACAGTGTCTCTCATCATGTTCATCATGGTCTGTTTCATGTATTATAGCTGATGTAAAATCCCCCCCCACACCTTCACCACACCCATCTGAAGCATTAGTGGAATATCCTGCTACAGGATCTTCGTCATAGAAACCAAATTAAAAGCTCCCAGTACTGTAGCTAAGCCACAACACCAGCACGCTATCCTGCTAAAGTCAGACACTTTATCTGTTTGCCTTTTCTCTGAACTTGGTCTTCATTTTATTGTATCTTCTTGTCAACGTGTGCCTGTGTGTAGGTATGTGCGTGTGTGCATGTGTATATTTGTGTGTGTGTCCTTGATCAACCACGCACAGATGGCATGGCGTGCCCCCTCAGAGACAAGACTTAATCCTCCTAACACATGGTGGGATGAGTGTGTGTGCGTGTGTGTGTGTGTGTGTGTGTGAGAAATGTTACAGGAGTGCTCTGACACATTGGCCCCCCCACACCCCTGAAAGATCTCTTCAATTCATTTATTCACATTTGTTATGAATGATGGTTTAAATATAGAATATACAGGTGGTCCGGTTAAATTAGACAGGATGCTTACTGGGTGGAAAATATTCTTTAATCTATCAGTATGTCAGTTTGCAGCAGCTCTTTATCTTTCTTTTTTAATTGGCATTCTTTTTTTCAATCAACCCCCTCCCCCCCATATGTCCAGTGTATTGGCAATCATGAGGGCAAGTAGACACAATGTCTAAGTCCGTCTCAGCACTTATCAGTGGCCTCTTCCTGCTCGCTATCTAAGCCTAGCTGTCACTACTGTATCTTTGAGTCAACTAAAGGTGTCTCAACAAACAGAGTTGATTGGCCCCAGGTTGATGTTGATTGGCCCCAGAATTACGTTGAAGGATTTGTCCTTCTGGGAAACATGCTTAGTACCCAACTGAATAATAAAAACTGCTTATGTTCCCTAACTGTTACAGATTTGCATGTTATTGTGACAGATGCCATGGTGGTCATGACGGAGATAATCCACCACAGGACAGAACACAACACTTTATAATACAACCCCAATTCTGACTGTTGGGCTTTAGAAACAGCCTAAGAGTGTATTTGAGGGTTTATGTGTCTGTCTGTGTGTGTGTGTGTGTGTCTGTGTGTGTTTGTCAGCATCTGCATGCTGTGCGTGTACTTGTATCGTGTGTGTTTGTCTATGTGTGTGCGTGTGTATGTGTGTACCCGTGGTTGTGTCGGTATGTTCGTGTGTGTGCTCTTGTGTGTTCCGTCTTCCATTTCCTTGGAGGTTCACTATTCTTCTTGTTCTCTACCTTCATTCTATGTTTTTCATCTTCCCCTTGACCTGGGTGGGCTTCCCACTGCTTCCAGCTCTGAGAACAGATCGATAGAGCCTCTCCCTTGGTATTGTGAAGTGCTGCCTGGGGGTTGTACCACAGAAACACACTTCCTTTTCATGAACCATTCATGGTGCGCGTCCACTGGTTGTTTAAAAAGTGTTCCCTTCACGATGCGAGAAAGCAAACTCGCGTTTGTTTGTTTTGAAGTGCAAAATCGGATCATAGAGGTTTGAGAAATGCAATTTGGTGCCTGTGCACATGTGTGTGTGTGTGTGTGAATAGTTTTGTGCGTGTCCAGTTTGTGTGTGTTAAACCTGACTGGTGTGTGTGAGCAGGCCAGATGGTGTGGAGGTCTTTCGGAGGCGTGTCCCATCCAGGCCCCAGGTCAGGGGGAGTTAACTGATTCCTGGAGGGGGGAGGGGATTTGGACTGACCTGCTTCTGTTGGACACACAGAAGCAGTTCTCTCCTGGAAAAACACGATCACAAAAAGAGACCAGGCCAAAATGTCCCCTGACAAAGGACAAAAGACTAACAACGACAATGTAGAACCGACATATATACTGTGTACATACTAAGGATAAGTTACTGTAATTCAAATCTGTTTGTGGTCCAAATTGTTCCCATGTATGAATGTTCTATTTAGACACCTGTACCTGTGAAGCAACAAGACAGTACAAGTGTCACAATTTGCCTCAAGCATCTCTCTGGCCAGCTGTTTTCTTGAAAATCGGCTTTCAGTAAACGACATAAAGCTTGATGCTTCACAGCATTCACCCATAGATTGAGTTCTGTCTCATATCTAATCTCTTATTTGCGTGAAGTAGAAAGACAATGTCTATTCTGGTTGGTTGTTATTTGAAGACACAACTCTAAGTAATAGTTGAAAGGTTGTGTCCACCTGGAATTGAACATATCTGAGAATAGAATTGAGTAATAGCTGAACCAGAGACTTACAGCTCTACTGTGGGTCCTGCATTATGCAGCAGGTAAATACGTGTTGAGAACAGAACAGGTCTATGGTCCACCCATCCTCTATACATAACCCCCTGCTGGAGGCTGGCCTCAGAATAGGTACCGCTGAGTAGAAGAGCGTATTAAATGTGTTTAGGCTCATTACTCCTGCTGTGGAGATGTGATGTAAGTAAAGTAGACAGTGATTTAACAGAGAACAATCTGACATCATTAGGTTTGTTTGTTTTTTCGTTTCGATTTTGTTGGCAGTTGAGCTCACTGAGCAACTGCAGATTCCTATTATGAAGTAATGATTGTGACAACAGCACACTGTTGTCCCCTGGGGGAGATGGTAATACTAGACTACAGCTCTGTCTAAACTCCATTAACCCAGAAAAGGATGGAGAAGATCATTACCAAACCGGTGATGGAAGAGAGACACCTTGGAGACGTTTCATGAGGTACTTCATCCAGATACACACCTGTAGTATAAAAAAGGAGTTGACTGTACTTATTAGATGCTACGAATACTACCAGATGCCACTAATTCAAAACACAATTCCCACCATCAAGTACTATTATCATCACAATCAAGACATGTCTAAACAACCTCTGCTGGGGTGGATGGAGCCCATTCTCTGAGGGTGTCCTGCAGTGAAGGCAGTAAGACTGTGCTGCCGGGTGTGGGCTGCCAACTCAGACCACGGTTGTCCCCAGCTAACTCAGATGAGGACCACCTCACAGCCGCCGCTGGCAAAGTCAACTACAACACACCAGCTGGACACAGAGTGGACAGGAACACGCACTAACAAGGTATCTAATCCAACATGACAGACACTAATAAAGAGTTTTCAAAAACAAAGTATTATTCAAATGTATATGTATCTATCCATAACAAAACATAAAATGTATGACACTTTATTATAGAACTGTGATATTAACAATAATTCCAGCCATCATTGAGGTAAATGCCCATATATTAAGAGGCATTTAAAAATCCATATCTACTTTAAATCATAGTAGGCAGCACTGTATACTGTAAAAAGCCCCAAAATTGTGAACTGTTTGGAATGAATCTGGCTTGGTTTTCTGCCTCAGTGTGTTCGACCACTGCTGGTTGCTAGCCACCTCTGTACTGTACTTGTAACTGTGTCATTTTGTTAGGTTATTCTGAATACGAATACCATACAGCACAATCCCTAACATGACAGAATTAGCGACAAACAAGTGATTATCTGTGAGTTTCTCTCCATCTCTTTCTCTTCCTTTATCTCTATGCTATTTTTCTTGCTCCCAAACTCTCTCTTCTCAAGATAGTCTAATAAAAGAATTTTGGAATAGTTTTTCTAGCAGTCAAATGAATTGAAACATTCCTTTAGACATTATTCAACCAGCAAATTGCCTTCATACATTCCAGTTTCTACTTACTTCGAAGACCAAAATAAACTTTTCTTCCACAAACACCCAATTAAAGCCTTCATATATTTTACCTCAGCCCTTTAACAAGATCCTTAGGGTATACGCCAAAAAGCCTGTCAACTAGCGGTGCCACTGTCTCTACTGGATAAAATGCATGGACAGGCTTGTTTATTTATTTATGTGGAGGTTTTTGAGTGGACTACCCAGTAGAACACAACAAACTAGAAGAACAAACCATAACCACAGCCAGAACTAGAAACAAACAGCACAGAATCATTTCAGCAGGACCCACTGCATCACAACCCTGAGGTGGCTCCATTGGGCCCATCTGGCAGTGCGTGGGTGATGTGTTTTCACATGAAATGGTTCTGATTCTATTTGTTTACTTATAGAGCTTTTGTCAGAATCCTAACCTGGGTTTCTGTTGCCAGCTGACTGTGTGTGAGGCACTGGCTGGTGTCTGAGTCGAACAGGACGTGAATGTTAGAACGATGTCTTCCTGTCACTATCAAGCGTGCTGAGCAGGGCTTCATCAACAGTCAGCCTCCCTTCTCTCTGTCTGCTGCTGATCCCAGGACTCTCTCTCTCTCTTTCTCTCTCTCTCTCTCTCTCTCTCTCTCTCTCTTTCTCTCTCTCTCTCTCTCTCTCTCTCTCTCTCTCTCTCTCTCTCTCTCTCTCTCTCTCTCTCTCTCTCTCTCTCTCTCTCTCTCTCTCCCCCTCTCTCTTTCTTCTCTCTTTCTCCATCTCTCTCATTTACTGTAACATTTAACACGACTGGAGTGATGAGGTACGTGTCTTCAAAAGCAAAAATTCTCTCCTTGAAGGTTTTTTTTACATCATCAATGCTGAAAAGATTATATTTAGACCTGGGGTCACTAAATGACCCAATCCTGCTTGTTTTCCTAATTTGATTTTTTTTAATAAATGCTGGGATCTCTCCACCGTCCACAGGAGATTCTACTTTGTTCCTGTCTGAGTTATCATCTGCTGAGAGATTTTGACAAGGTTTGGCTATGAAACGTTCTGGATACAGGGGTACATGTGAATATTTCCAGCCTGGTCATTAATTATTCAAGCATAGATGTGGTCCAACTGTCTACTCCGTAGAACCTAACCGCTAGCTGTGTTTGAAAGCTATGTTGTAGAGCCTTGAACCACTCCTTACACTATTATTTTGGTCTTCAAGTCCTGCAGGATTCTAATAGTTCCAGTGTGACCTTCCCCTGCCATCTGGTGTCCCAGTGCTAGTCTGGCTGGGGCCCCTCATTAATCAGCCAGGATGCTGTTGTGAATTGGTTCTCATCGGAAGCTAATGGGGAAGAATTCTCACACACACACTCACACACACACACACACATACACACACACTGTATGTATCAGGTACATGTTCACACTACCAAGATAGATTACTATAATGAACTACTGAACATCAGTAAACATGCTCAATAGAGCGAACCATTTGGTGTGTGTTGAAACAGTAAAAACTACAAAGCTGTTGAAAACATGGAGCCAAATAACACATATCATTTCTGACATAATTTTGTTGTATTATATGACAGGTCATACAGATTGCACAAGAGGAATTTACTGTAATCTCTTGATGCAATGTGACCAAACATTTGGCCATCCAAGGTAGCAGTTTCTGTATCCTACAGAAGTTGGAAGCAAAGACTACCATCGAGATTATAAGACTGACATTCCAACAGCTCTCTATAAAGGGACAAAGAGAATATCATCTGTGAAAACCCAATGCACCCTGCCCCCCCCCCCACACACACACACACGCACACACACACCCACACATACAAACACACACACCCACACACACACGCACGCACACACCCACACATACAAACACACACACCCACACACACACACACGCACACACCCACACATACAAACACACACAACCACACACACACACACGCACGCACGCACACACCCACACATACAAACACACACACCCACACACACGCACACACCCACACATACAAACACACCCACCCACACACCCACACACGCACGCACACACCCACACATACAAACACACACACCCACACACACACACACGCACACACACACCCACACATACAAACACACCCACTCACACACACACACACACACACCCACACACACACACACACACACACACACACACACTTCCTCCTTGGGGATCCGTTTGCTTCCCTATAACATAATTGCCAACGGGCAGTAGATCTGCCAGCGGACAAGGTGTGACATTGTATGACAATATATGATAGTGACACCTTTAGTATCTTCACTGAGGCATGACAATAACCTTTAGCATGATCGCCCAGATTACGTATTACTCTTTTAGACACACTGTCATCTCTGTGCAGTCTGGTCATTAGTCTTCTGTGGGTACTGTCCTCCCAACATCTTATCTTTGTGGCACAGATAACTGACATTGAACACAGCAAAAAGTGAGGACCTCAAATATATCTTTGTGGTGTCTATTTTGGGTTATCGAGTGAAACTTGCGCATAATGTGGGTTGTTGATTTTGAAGTTTCTGAAGCTGAAACATCTCGTAGGAATACAGGGAGCGATTCCGATTTTTTCAGTAAAAGAAATTCAGTCAGGGAGAATATTTTCAGTACCAAGGTACATATTGCAAAGACTAAGGAAGCACTCTCAGATACCACAACATCTTTTTTTGATGTCACTCTGCTTTCTAGTGGTCAGAATCAGCAGCACCAACAGAAAGAGACATAGTTCCTAACCGAGACCATCGAACTTACATTGGCACACCACCAGACCGTGATGTCATGAAACTACCACTAGATGGAATCCTAGACATGGCCTACATTCTCTCCATCACCCACTAGAAAGTATTACAGTAATGACTGCCTCCGCCTGAAGTGACAATGTTTGTGGTGCAGGTGGTGCTGGTGTGACAGAGGGACTTCTGAATCATGCTCATTGTGTGTCCCCATGAAATCATGAACATACCTTCTGGGAAGGAAGGTTAGCATGGTGTGCACATTCAGAACTACTTGGCGACATTCAAAAATACCCCTGGATGAAATTCCACTTCTGGTTATTAGCACAATGTGACAGTGCCATCCTTTACCTTTACGAGATGCTTCCTTACAGGTAAATCATCTGGAATCAACTTAAAGAGCCTATTAATGATTCCAATGTGCCTCTAAGTCTCAAATATAGCAGTGGTGATGTTCCTATTCATCTCATGTTTAAGTACCAGGAGAAGAGATGGTGATAGATGAAGACATCTGTCTCATTACTGAGCAAATTACTCTGCTAACGATCCTCCTCAGTCACAGGCTAAAGTGTGACTGATGAGTAGATGCTATCTATGAGTGTGGGAAGATCTACATTCATATGGCAGAACCCGAATGTCTATACAACAAAATGTTGGGCCTGAGATAATGGCCAATCACGTAGACGATGACACACTGTAGGCTTGCTGTTTCATCTTCAGTCCGGTACAGTATATAATAACTTTGTTGCAACTTTCTGCATCTGAGCACAAGGAACAACGTCTCCAACGGAAAGTAATAAAATCTGACACACAAAGTCAGAAGTTAGCATGTATAGAAATAGCCAAGGAAGTGAGCTGAGTAAGGGAACGCATTATTTTCTTTTCATTCATTTTGCGGTCGTCTTTGATGTAGTATATGAGCAGGATCAAAGACCAGATCAATACCACTGTCTGCGGGCAGGGATGGGCAGACATGTCTGTCTTCCTGCTTTATTATGTTTCACACTATCAAGACTCTGTCCACTGTTATTCATTTCTCTGTAGAGTGGTGAACCCTTCTTGTAGGATTTACGACAGTGCTTTCTGTTATCATATTGCCGGGTTCTTGTTATCCAGCGGTCTTCCTAAAATTAAGTCAGCCCTTTAGGACATCTTTTGTCTCGCCAGAGTGTCGGTTGTATGAGGTTTAGAACGTGTTTCCTTGCCCCTCGTTCCCTAACATTCTTCCTGGAAGGACTCATGTTGCCTTTACATGCTCTCCTGTAATTGGCACACTTTTTCGCGAAGTACCGGTAGGCACATTCCACAGGGAACGCTACACACATTAAACAGCTGCAACAGATGGATTCTGGATGAAATGTTAATGCCTTTCATTTTTCTTATTTTTCATTTACTCTCCTTCTCTTTCTTCTCTCTCCCCTACTTTTTGTTCTCTCTTTCTAACATACAATTTGTATCTGTCTTTCTTTTGGCAGCTGTTAGTATATCACACAGGGAGTGTATTAGGGTAGATGGCACAGTGTGCATTTTTAGAACAATGGAGAAAAGCCATGTATACTTTAATACAGATTTTAGTACAGATGATTTGAGTGTAAATTATATATTTCCAAAATAGTTTGCAACTACATTGTCACCATATCATTTAATAATCTGCATGGCATAAGAATTTGACTAGTGTTCCTGTTAAACAAGCTGACATGTGTCTGGGCCAATCTGAGCATGCCGCCCACATGCTGTACTTTAGCAGCAATGACAGGACAAACAGTATCCTCTGCCTGGACCAGGAAAAGCATTATGGGGACAGAGCAACCTGTGTTTCTTACTCATACTGTCAGCTACCTCCTTTCTTCTTTTCTCCTCTCTTCTCTTCTCGTCTCTTCTCCTCTCCGACCCTCTCTTCTTCTCTTCTCCTCTGTTCTCTCCTCTCTCAGTTCCGCAGACCTCCCCTGATGCCTGCCAGAGAGGAAGCACAAAGAGGAGGAGCTCTCAGGTGCTGTGTCAGAGTGGGGGATAGGGTGCTGAGGGCTTGCTGGTTGACTGATAGTGGGAGCAACATTTTTAGATTAAAAAGAGCCCACCAGTTGGTAAAAAATATATAGTAATACCCACCCTCCCCAACCTGCCAAATGCATAAAATAGCACCTCATCACAGCGAACTGTAATCATAAAAACCTGCTTATACAGTATTCCCACTCAATGTGTTGCAGTTTTAGTAACAGCTTTATTGCCCTATCAGCAGTTACAGGCAACAACTGTCACATTTGAATCGGCTGAGGAGAAAAATTCCTCCACAGGCTAAAAACAGACAATCTGTAGAGACACACATTTCGAGCATGAATAAAAAACAATTTCAGAAAACCTCAGAGGCTACGTCAGTTTGCACATCCCTGCTACTGTAGCAGCCCGGTGTTGTAGATGTGGTAGTTGTGTTGTGGTGCTTCCACACTGTCCAACTGTAGGGTGTCAGATGGCTGAGCGGTTAGGGAATCGGGCTATTACTCAGAAGGTTGCCGGTTCAATTCTGGACGTGCAAAATGACGTTGTGTCCTTGGGCAAGGCACTTCACCCTACTTGCCTCAGGGAGAATGTCCCTGTACTTACTGTAAGTCGCTGTGGATAAGAGCGTCTGCTAAATGACTAAATGTAAATGTAAATATCCCTCTCGGACACTCTCGGCCTTCTGCTGGGCCTCTGCTGACCGAGGAATCCATCCTACTCCATCACTGGGTGAATCAGACTTGATTGGAATGCTCTTGTAGGAACCTGAGAAAACACCAAAGAGCCCAGCTGCTAGCGCTTCCTGCTGTGGCATCATCAGGATTCCAATAGACCAATCAGGGCCCTGGTCCTTGACTTGGCCCTCCTGTGGCCCTGAAGAGCTCTTAACTCCTAAAAATTGCTTTCAGTTAAGCTTTTAGTTAACATCACGAACATCAAATTACTTTGCAATGTGATAGAAATCGTAGGCCTTCTAGGTCTGCAATTGATAATTGAAGAATTACAATGTTAAATTGAAAGTGTTTGTTCAAGTTTTATATCAGATTTGAACAGCATTTGTATAAATCAAATGACTCACTTACATGCAGTAGAAATACAGTACAAACATGACTGTGGTAACATAAAGAGGAGCTTTGGTCTGGTCAGAAGAATGCAGAATTTGGTCAGAGAGA
The DNA here is from genome assembly GCF_963692335.1 of Osmerus eperlanus. Taxonomy (NCBI): domain Eukaryota; kingdom Metazoa; phylum Chordata; class Actinopteri; order Osmeriformes; family Osmeridae; genus Osmerus; species Osmerus eperlanus. Next base: position 10,578,466 of record NC_085033.1, on the reverse strand, counting down.
GGAGGGAAATTTGTAGTCAACACAGTGCTTTCTGATAAACTGCCTCCCATATTTTGTTTTGACAGTTCAATTTACTGCTGTTTCTCTTTCAGATTATAGCCTGCTTTATAAGATAGTCAAAAGGGCTGCTTATGAAGGATTGCCCTGCAGATTCCCCAAATAAATCACATTGGAAGAAGGGTCATTGAGCGATTCACTGTGAGACTGATACAGAGTATATATGGTATCTGAAAGTGTTATGATAAATTTCTGCACCAGCAGATTGTTGGTGGGCGTTGCAATACAATTGATTATCTTTACTTCCATGACAATGTATGTTTAGACCCTGTTGAAAATCCTGTCACAAACAAAAGGAAAAGAAGGAAAGTTATATTTGACATAATATACTGTACATAATGTTAACATTAAAAAATTACAAATTCATTTTATCCTGGATTTTTATAGGCAATATTACACGTATTGTTGAAAATGTAATAACCAGCCACTTGCACAATTTCTCTATTTCATGACTGATGCATGAAGGCACTGGCTTCAATGTCAGAGTTTATTGTTATTATTAAAACTGCCTGTGACTGACTGGGCTGTTGTGTCACTAGTTGTCTGGAAGCGGTCAACAGGTCCAGAGAAAGTGGAAATGAAAAGCTCCTGAAATGAAAGCATCACTTAAGAAAAATGGCAACTGAAGTAAGGTTTACTTTAGCCAATATTCTACTCTATGCTGTTCAGCTGAGGACATTTCACATTGGCAAGAGCAATGCCATGAAGCCAACAAGATTCGGTGTAGCTGCAGGTCATTGGCTCAAATCCCTCAGTCCGGGCCAAGTTGTTCCACTAAATGAGGACATTCTTGTCCTTTATATTATCATACCAAGGTTAAATGACAAACTATTTCATTTCAGAGATTGAATGCATATTGAATATAAAGAAGCGAAAAAGATAATTGGTGGAATGGAGCAGAAATATATGAAGAACAAATGGAAGCACAATTGGTGTTGAAATTAATTAGAAACAGAGAAACACAGTGCTCAAAATATAGCTCAGCACCGCTGCCCACAAGCAGAAAGGCTTTTGGACTCGCCTCTGACAAGCTTGTCGAAGCGAAGCATCATTTTAATCATTCAATCACGGACAGCGGCTGGTGTCAGGTGAAAAACAAGGGACTTAATAGATTCTTGGAGATGAGGAGCTGTCTGCCAGCTGTGGCCTACAGTAGCCATGGACGTGTGAGGCTTGAGATTGACAGGACTGGTATTGTTTACAGAGCGGACTAGCCGTGGGTGGCGTGTCAGATCTCATTCCTCTTGTCAAGGATGTGATCAGCCTGCTTTACCCATCGAGTGCAAGACAAGGCTGTCTGAAAGAGTCCAGAAAATTTGAGTTCGGTCCATTTGAGGCACCATGAATCATTCTCATTCCAGAGATGTTAATTATGTTAAAAGGTACTCAATTGATCTCTCACTGCAACATCTTTGCCAGTGGTGATCTTACAAAGATTAAACACTATGTACATGTCTCATCCAATGGTTCAGGTGCCTATCTTTTGTAATTTTGGTTGATACCGTTTCAATATATAATAAGAAGAAATGAATTATACAGTATGTGATTCTACCAAGAATGACAGAACTTCCAGGTCTCAGACTGAGTTTGACTGCACAAGTGTTGTTTAGAGCCATAAGACCTTGGCCTTGGGAAATGATGAAAGGCTTCAGTCCTCAGGTATACCTGATCATTATTCAAGTGTGGTGTAAGCACCATTGTAACATTTCACCTTCAGTCTCCATATGCATATGCAATGTCGCAATGCATTGGACATTGAGTAGAACTAGCCAATAGAGTACCCGGAGAAACCATATCAAATCAACATGGCCCCACATGCTGCTACAACTGTTACTCACCAGATCTTTGGATCAAATTCAACAGGTAGCTTTCATGTGAAAACAAAGAAGGGGGTGTGGATGTGTGTGGCACACATGTTGGAACCCCAGCGATGGGATTTGCACATCAGTACTGTCAGCCGGATGGCACCCTCGGAGAGAGAGAGAGCTGGCTGTTGGAATAGCACCACGTTTCATCTGACAGCCATTTTTCTCCATGCTGTCTGGCAGGATTTGAGTTGTGTCAATCACGAGAGTAGAAGCGGTAGCATCTCTCATTCCACGGTGACTACTTTGTCGCTATAAAAAGCCGTTTCTTGTTCTCATATCACTTCAGTTCATTCGGTTGTTGTTGAGTTTTTAACAGGGTAGGTGGATGATGCCGTGTAACCTTGGTGATGTTGATATGGATGTTCAGACACTGGAGAAGATAAGATGCGAATTCCTTTTCCCCTGTTGTTAGTGAGATGCTGGGCCAGATCTCCACTCACACAGTGCTGTCCAGTCTTGTCCTGCAGCATGTCAATCAAAGAGGCCTGTCCAGCAGGACCTGATATGTTTGCTGGTCTTTATTTGTATGTTATGACAGAGCTTCTCGAGCTTAGGAGATTTGTGTCCCAACAGGCATAATAGTGTATTCGTACACCATGTACTGTAGTTAACTCCTCCATTGTCTTGCCTTCAAAACTTGCAATATACATGAAATTTGAGTTTATTGAAAGACCAATTTAGTTAAAAATGTAATTACAATTGTTTCACATCTACACACAAGACTATGTATTAATCATTTCAGTGCAGGTCCAATGACAAGTTTTGATTCTAATTAAACCTCTTCTGGTCTATTTGAGCTTTTCACAATTCTTAATATTTCGGTCTTTGTCATACATTGTGTGATATGATACTATGCGTTTCTCTAACTCTGCTATTGAAAACATGATGAGAGGAGTTTATGCCAGAGCGAGCCTGGCTCCTCCGTGCTGGGCTCCCATCAGCATGATCCCATTATCCTCCTCACCTTGTTACAAGCCATTGCCACCGCTGCTAATGCTGTCAAAGGCCCAAGGTTGAATACTGCAGTCAAATACACTATCCTTGAACAGCACCTTGGAACCAAACCATTATTTCCCATCATGCTGTGTAGGGGAATGGCAACCTGGTGATGTGTCTAAGTCTTCACCGTGTCCCTGTACAGGTGATTATCACATTACAATCCTCATTTCTGTATGGATGCCACTGCTGCTACAATTAGGGAGGTTCATAGTAGCTGGAACTAGCTTTGTATGAACGTAATGGGAAGCCATTTGTTACCTACTGTTTAGCATTTAGTACTATTCCTTTGAGTTCAAAGAGATCCCCTTATAGAATGGACCCAATGCTACCGTTTTTGGTCCATATTGACTATGTTACGTGAAAAATTACCTTTAGGGTGCGTGTTGTTCAGTAAAGAGGAAACACTTTACAACTCCAGCAGAAGCTCAGCCAATTAAAAGTTTGTCTTTTATCTCGGTGTCTCTCATCCAACATAATATTGACATTTTTCTGAATACCTTGCTGCTTTCACGTCAGCAAATATTTGTCTCATTCTGGCATTACCAGAACCAGAGCTAAACCCAGTTCATTACACAAACCTTTGTGCTGGTGAGAATGTTGACAAGATGTTTCCTCCACTGCATTTAGCAGGCTGAGGGTAAATCAGGCCTCTCCTGTCCTGTACCTCTCTGTCTGAATAACAGTGATCCAGGTTTGAGTGGGGTATTGGTTGTCCGTAACATAATGCTGAACATCAGTCCCTCTGGAAGTCAGTTAATGGCTGAACAAGAATGTGTCAAAATTCAAAACACATATTATACATAACATTTTGTATATTGTAATATTTGTGAATGTGTTAGACTGCAAAGTATGTGACCGATCCTTTCATTAGTGAAAAAAATGGAACTCCACTCGTATTTGAATCCCTCCAACCAATTAAAAATTGCCATCACCATTACAGCTCTCTTTCACGGCATATTTTCAACCTACAGTTCAGCATCTATACTATTCTTTTCTTCCTTTGAGTTAGTTTCTCATGCCAGTAGGACTGTAAGTTTCAAGTCAGGCACACTGCCAAGGAAGACGCTCGGTGCCCGTCTGTCTGTCATCTTACCTGACATGGCTACCCTGAGACAGGCAGTCCAGTTGACTTCCCAGCTAATCTGGCCCTCCAGGCAACGTTTGTACTTGAGTAATTACTCCATGTTGCACCGTGCAGAGTCTGGCTTCAGCTTCATACTGACTCTCAGGGCAAAAACTCAGAACATCAAGGACATCACAATGCAGAGCTCTCTGTTTGTCAGTTACTCTTTCTCGTTATCTATCTCTCTCTCTCTTTCTGTCTCATGTCACTGTCTCTCTCTTTTTTATCGCCGTCTCTTTCTTACTCTCTCTCCCATATATTTGTCTGTCTCCCTCTCCTGTTGCGGACCACAGCCAATCTTTTTTACAGCCCTGATACACCAACTTGTGTAGAGAATCACTTTCTGTCCTGCTACGATACTTAAAGTGCAATGCCCTAGTGGCATGGTTGCCACTTTAATCAAATGAACAGATGTTGACTGAGAATTTGTGTAAGATATTTTACTGTGTGATTTTGAGGCTACAGTACAGTGCATCCAGTATGTACCATCTGCATACTATCTGAGCCTTATAAAAAGGGGTTAGGGGGATTATCATAGGCTGCGAATAAAGCAATTAGAGACAACACCTGTTACCCTCCCTCCATGCCCCCCTCCTTTTCCATGTCTCCCTTGGCCTCTGCTAGCAGTGGAATCCCTTTTTTTTTATTACAAACTACTGTACAACATGACATGGTGCACCAAGCACAGGTCTTGTTTATATTGCGTAACTGGGAGAACACTATGCAGTTGCCCATGCAAAGAACTCTGCAGGAGGTCCCCATTGCTACACAACTCTGTGGTCACATAGAGATTGAAGGCTTTCATATCAAAGACTCTGGCACGCTGTTTTGTATACGTCCTGGGGACAGCGAGACTCAGTTGTGCAAAGAACAACGCATCCAAGAGGGATGGCGGGAGGGGGGGGGAGTAAAAGGCTGAGTGTTTGAATTCGGAAATGAAAACACATTGTTTTTGCTCTGTGGGGGTGGAATGTATTTGCAGTGATGATCACAGAGGACCCCTCCTCTGATTACTTAGAGTCAGGGTAAACATGGATTCCCCTGACGGAACGCTCTCCTTTCTCTTCCATCTGTTGTTTTTTATCACTCGTTTGCTCCATGCTTTCATATGTGCCCATTACTTAACAGCTGGTGCAAAGGTTTCCATTTTTTATCACTTTAATAATGTATGCAATCCCTGCATGCAGTGTCAGTTCTGCAGGTCTGAAGCCATAATTAATTCACATTGTCCCAAACGTACAATCCCCACTCCCCCCAGGAGAATATGATTAATTATCTATCTATTATTAAGGGACTTTCATCAAAAAAAGCCAATTGTCACAGATTGAATGCTTTCTTAGGTGATTAGCTGTAAAAGCAAAAGGTAGTCTTGTGGAGGGAAAAATGACTTCCCAATTCTGTATGGACCAATGGCATAGCATAGATCTGTCAAAGACCATTGATGTAACCCAGCTGTGCAATTACCGAGGCCGAGGTCCATATGAAAGCAGCTTAGTGACCTGTAGTGCATGCCCTTGACAGTTGAACACTATTCACGCAATTAGTGACAAAAGACAAAATGCTTCTGAAATATGGTCTTCTAAAATAATAAAAGATCAAAACGTTTGTGTTTGATTCCGGATATTAGTGTTGCAGTTTAAAATGTTTCAAACAAAGCCGGGAGGAATGTTTCTTTAATGAGAGCATCTTTCAGCAAACTTCACTGCCATGTGTTTTAGACTTTGAAGAATGATTCAATGATCTAACAAACGCTAAAAGGATCTGTCTTGTTTTCAACCTGACGTTTTCATGTTCTCATGGAAGACAGCAGTTGGTTGTATATTTGTTCAGCTCATGAGCCTTTTGTGTGTCGCATGAAGACCCCCATTTAGAGAAAGGATGAATTCAATGACAATCGCCTGGTGAAACTCAACATGAACTGTATTGCACTTAATAAAAACAGAAGGATTTCATTTTGGTATAATAGGAATACCAAGGATGACAGGATTCAATTTCAAACCAATATGACAAAGTCACATAACCACAGATTACAGAAATTTGCCCTTCAGATAATCTCTCCACCTGCCTCAGGGTAGCGGATTAGCTTTACAGTGATTGAAGTGTGCTTGTGGATGTGCCTTGACACTGTGGTGAATACAGGATATTCCCAGAATAGCAGGACTGCACAAATGTATTAAACTAGATTGGGGAGTCAATGTCAGCAAGTCACACTCCGTGACTAACAATCTTACAAAATAAATACTTTTATGAATATATTTATGAGAATTGTTGTCTCAAAGGAAAGTTGAGTTATCTGTATCTAAGGACATAGCCTAATTTTCATTCAATAAATATTTATACTTGTATGATTAAATACATACTGTACAAAACCTAAAAACCAACATGAAACAGTGTTACTGAGAAACATGTTCAGGTGTGTAACTTTAAGGGTTACTTTTATCCCACTTTCAAAAAGTCCAGAAACCCAGTAGCTACTGTACTGGAGCTACCTCCCTGGCGTTGTTACTTCTCTTGGTTCATTAAAAGTTTGAAGCTGCGTGTTTCTCCTCTGGGAAGATGTGGCCTGGGTCTGTGACAAGGATACACCTCATTAAAAACAGTGACATCTTGCAGCCAGTTTAACAGCTTCATTCTGTCTCACCATTCTTCTGGTTCCACAATTTCAGCAGTGGTAGAAGATCTGAATTATAACTGCTGTATATGAAATGGCAGGCAGCCTAACTAATTCTTCTGCTTGTTTTACGACCAATCTTAGTTCAATAAGATACAACCACAGGACCCACTTCCTGGGGTTGGTTTTAAGCCAACAGAACACTTTTCTAAATCTCACTAAGGCTTTTTAAGATCAGACATTACAGGATGTAAACATTACAATACATTCATTTTTGGCCATAATTAACCTAACCTATCTCTGATATATTTTGGAAGCTAGACACACCCTCTCTTCCTGTAAGCTGTCTCTACTGTATACAGTATAGGGTATACAGGGTCACAGATGGCAGAATATGGAGGAACACTGACCTTGATTGAAAAGATATGACAAAAGCCCTCAGTTACCATACTGTATGCCATTAAAATGAAACTCTGAGCGGTAAAGATGAGGTTTGGAGAGCAATTCCTCCCTGAACCAAAATGTAGTGTTTGTCTTTCTTCAACGTCCTCACACCCACACACACCCTGGGTTAAGACCCAGCACATTTCCTTTTGGCTAGTTACAAATAACCCTCGTAGACTTCTAGCTTCTGTTAAGAGTAAAAAACAGATTCCCTTGTAGATTTGCACTTTAGTGTATATACAATCGGAAACCTACAGCAAACAGCAATGTTTTTAGCTGCAAATTTATCAGTTCATAATACTTCTGCAAATAGTCTGCTTGGATGCAAAACATTATTATGCTGGGTTTGAAAATTCATGCAGTCCTTGTCTCATCCGACTATCTGCAGCACACTGCTGCAGAAACCAATTTCCCCTTCATCCTTGAAAGCAGCACTTTATTCTTTGAGATAGCATTTAGGCAGAGTATCCTTGACACCAATCTGTGCCGTGTTCAACTGGGTTCCTCTCTGCAAACTCTCGTGGAGGAAGATGAATTGATGGTGAAGACTGGCGAGACAAGGGAAGGTCAGGGAGGCGAAAGGAAAAAGGAGGGAGAGGAAAGGAAAAGAGATAGGGAGTGAGAATGGAATGGAGAAGGAGAGCAAATGGGAAAGGAGGGACAAAGAGATGAAGGCAGGGGAGCCAGAGGAGTGAGAGAAAGAGAGATGTTCAGCATGTGTGTGAAAAGAGAATACGAGATAAAGAGAGAGAGAGAGAGAGAGAGAGAGAGAGAGAGAGAGAGAGAGAGAGAGAGAGAGAGAGAGAGAGAGAGAGAGAGAGAGAGAGAGAGAGAGAGAGAGAGAGAGAGAGAGAGAGAGAGAGAGAGAGAGAAGGAACGAGAGAGTGAAGACACAGAAGGAAAGGAGTGAGAGAGACCCGCTCCTCAGTAAGTACTGAGCCTGGAGCGAGCGAGCCCAACGCGACAGCTCATTACGTCCCATCATCCTCCTGGCTTCCTGCTTATGAGGAAATAGCCTGACCCGCCAAATCCCCTCCTCTGTCGCAGGGGCTGTTGTTGTTTGTACTGTTGGGAGGTAGTGATATAATGGGAACTGCCGCAGAGTTAGATGATAGTGTTTTCTGAAGGAAAGGAGAAGCGCTAATACTGTGGAGACGGGTTGGAATAGGTATGCCGACTTTGCATCTTTGAGTTTGAATACAACTGCATTTCTTTGTTTGTCTGCTGATGGAATATGACTGTCCAGTCGTGGAAGAGTCGTTTATTCCCAAGCCATGGTTGTGTGGAATGATAGGAATCAGATGGCTGTGAATGTTCATGGAAGAGCTAGCCTTTATAATACTTCTACATGATTTTACTTCCATCCATACTTCCACATACTAGCAGGAAGACCCACAAGGGAAGGTTTGCTCACAGCATGTATTTCCTTGTTCAGTCTTAAAAGCCTATCTGTCAACTCTAGCTCCAGTCAGCTTCTGCAGTGCCAGTACAACGATGAGGTCACATAGACATCAACCTGTCACTCCACATCACTGTCAGAGTTGCGCTTCGGACCAACCTCACTGCCAGAGACAAACTAAGCCATCAGCAGAAAAAGAACACTGCCCCGCCCTGCCCAGTCCGGTCCAGTGTGTATGGACTTGACCATAAGTCTGACCCTGGAACCTGAGGTTTAGTTCGGTATCCAGCAAGTATACCTACTGGGGGAACATTGTCTTTGTGACAGTTGATTAACAGTAAAATCACTGTGTGTGTGTTTGACGCCATCCATCCACTTGGCTGTATCACAAGTAGACATTTTCCCTCTCCACCCCCTGCACATATTTCTATTGATTTAATGTAGCTGCAGACGGCTGTATTGATATGATTGTATAATGTGTCTCAATGTGCTATTGATCTGTGTACTTGCTCTGTTGGTGGCAATATCATTGTATTACTGTGCTGTTCTTAGGTTCACCACATGATTGTTTTCCTCTCTCGTGATGGAGAAGGCACTGCTTAGATACATCTGCCGGCTGAATAGTGACATCATCTGCAAACCTGGTCCATAGGAAGAGTCACACATAGTCTAGAGACGAGAAAATCTAGTCCCAATTCTCACTCCCTACGTTCACCTGTCAGGCACAAGCCTTGTCTTCTGCACCTCCCCTTCTCATTCAGATGTAAAACAGTTGGTTCAAGAAATATAATGAAAGTCATGCCTGCTCCCTCCAATGTTTTTTTAGTAGGGGGGTTAATTGGTGTAAAGTTTATGGAGATGGGAAAGAAGTGGATCCAATCCTTGTTCTTGTGCTGAGCAAATGGAATACATTCTGTGTTTACTCCTGGTGTATGAGAGTAAAAAGTATAAAGCAAACACTTGTGTGCCCTATTTCTCTCTCTCTCTCTCTCTCTCTCTCTCTCTCTATCTCTCTCTCTCTCTCTCTCTCTCTCTGTCTCTCTCTCTCTCTCTCTCTTCCTCTCTCTCTCTGAGGCCGAGCACTGTGGATAATTTTATGCTCGACCACCTGAGGGCAGTATTGAGTTAGATGCCTCCCTTCTCTAACATATTGGTAGGCTTTCATATTGAAGCTGATACAAAGTCTTCCTTTTTCTCTCTATGTTTCAGACACTATTGTTTCTCTCTCTCTCTCTCGAAGAGAAGAAGAAGACCGCCACTTCCTGTTTACTGTGTGATGACTGCCCTACCGGTCTGGACACACTCCACTCCAAGCCGGCCAATGGGAGCTCTCTCTCTCTCTCTCTCTCTCTCTCTCTCTCTCTCTCTCTCTCTCTCTCTCTCTCTCTCTCTCTCTCTCTCTCTCTCTCTCTCTCTCTCTCTCTCTCTCTCTGTATTTCTGCCTGTCTGTCTCCATCGTTTCTTCTCTCTCTGTCTCTGTCAAATACTCTGAACATCATGGCTTCTTTCAGTGAATTGTAATTTCAGGGCTTTGAAGAATGTGTTTGGTCATTTGAGTTCCAACACCAGGTTGCAAATAAACCATATTCATTCAAGACCGGTTCCAGAAGCGGGCGCCACTCAGTCCAGTCTGGACACATCACTGAGACGTTTGTTAGCAACTCGACATTGGTTGTTCCCACCAACGTTATCAGGGTCCTGATCATTGCCCTCGACTCTAAACCCCTGCCCCCATACCCCCTGACCCCCAACCCCCTTTCCCTCTACACCCTGACCCCCCTACCCCCATCGTCCTACCCATTCTCCACAGTCTACATTCATCTGTTCAACTACAAAACTGTGTCTGTCTTCTTTCATGAACAGACCATTGTATTCTTTCTGATTTGTTCTGGATTTTCTGCAAAACAAGATCTTAAGACAATGTGCATGCATAAACTCATGTTCATCACATTTGATTACGTTTTAGTAAGAACCAATAAGTCCATTTGTACATTTGTACAGGACAACATAAAAGTGAACATTTGTGTTGGATGTGTCACATTTACCAAGTCAAAGTCAAGTTTTTCTCTCCAAAGGAAGTACTGACTGTGGTATTGGACAGGAAACAGACTTCTTCCTGGGAGACACCATTCCAGAGGTGTCCCTGGCCACAGGAAGTGATGTTAGGCAAAGCAGGAAGTTATGTCAGATGACTGCTAGGTCTCCAACACCAGGTGTGCACCTCTAAATCCATCATTACCCACCCAGACTCTTCCACAGGTCAGGGCTACAGGCTCGTATCTCCACTACCGCCACTTCCTCTGGGATGAACAGATGCTAACATCACATCCTGTTTGTCACTGAAGGATGACATAGGCTTGATGAGTCAACATTTAAAGAGTGTGTTGTTCATTTAAAACAAAATGTCAGTTACTGTAATGGTTTGTCTTTGAAGCTTTATATGGTTCAATTGTGAATCTGTCCTCAGCCAAGGTCACTAAAAAAGGATTAGAATCACAGTTATGAATGAATGAAAACGTAAGGTATGCAGCAAGAAGCAGATTCACAACGCTTTGCCTTAAATAATTAGTGTGCAGCCGAGTGAAAAGGTAGCTAGTCCCTTTAGTTTAAATAAATAATTTGCTTATCATCACTAATTGCCCGCAAGAGAGTAAGTATACGGCAATGTACACTCTCTTGTCAGCACCAACACCAGTACTGGCACACACCTAAATCCAATGGTAACGAGTGATATCATTAGAGATATATACACACAGTCAGTGTCATTAAACGTTGGATGTGAACTGTTAATGATAGAAGAAATTTCAGTCAGCTCTCTTCTTCTCGATCCAATAGACCTCCTAAACCCATTTAGAGACAGTTTGTTTATGACCCCTGTCCCCGCCCCCCCCCACCCCCCACCCCACTTCCCAACAGAGATGTGTGTCTGCTCTGTATCCCAGGGTTAACATGTGACCTTCAGGCAGACAGGGAGCTCTGAGCATGCACAGTACCTGCTGGAAAATACACAAGGTAGATCAAGGTTCAGATAACCAGACGCATAACTAAAGGAAATGTCTGTCCAGGGCTGACTCACAGCAAACTTCTCCGACCAATTCCAGCATGCTTACTGTGTTTTAATCTATGTAGACTCATGCCAACATGCACAACACCATATCAAAGTTTACCAAGCAGCTCTGAGAGACGATGCATAACAAGTTAATTTGTTCGGCGTGTAGAAACACTAATTCCTTGTAGCGTGCGTTAATTCCATCTTCAGAGGGAAGGGAAGTGCCTGTGTGAATTATGCGTTGTGTTCTGATGACCAGTCAGGCTATTTAAGTCTTCCCCAGAGTCCTCAGTAGCCTAGGAAACAGACCCACCAAAGCCATCTCCTGACTATTTGAAGGAGACTGAGATCAAATTAAATGTTAGAGTGGCCTCTACGCTTTCATGTTAAACATTTAGTAGGCAACACATCTACTACTGTAAAAACTTCCCAATCAAAACAGATATATCTGTGTTGTGCATGTGTGGGACTTTAGCAGGCTTAAATGAGACTTCATAAATAAATCAAATGATTGATTCAAAAGAAATTGATAATTGCTCTTATAATTAGGGGGTTATGACAACCACATGGAAATCAAGACTTGTTCAATAATACACAATATTACAAAATGTCTTCTTTCCAGCCCCTGACAACTGGTTGTAAGTGCTTTTTAGAATTCAATGTTTATTCCGTTGGCAGAAATATACAATAAATGAAATGATGATTAAAATATGAACTTGGCTTTTATTAAACTAGTTCAAAAGAAAATCTGAAATGAAGCCAGTACACAGAATTAAGAATTTTTACACAATAATAATGACAATTGTTCTGACCAGGACAATGCCTTTGATGTGGATGTTTCACACAATCCAGCAGGGCAACTGAGTCCCAGTTCTGCAAGGCTGTATATGTTCCTGCATATAAACATGTTATGCTTTTAAGAATACAGTAACTATTACTTAATAAGAGTCTGTGTTTGTACAGTACAGTTTTTTTTTTATTCCTTTTTTAATCCAACGGATCCTCTATTCGTAAGATCTATATATTTTTTTTGTTTAGTTGACGGCAGCAAATTGAACAGTACCTTGACTAATCCCAGATCCATGATGATGATTGATACGATTGAATAAATCAGTTTAGTGGGATTAAAAGGGGGTTGGCAACACAGCAAAATGTGATTGAAACACGTTCAGATGGATATGGTTTTCCTGGGTTTAGGGAAAGGTTGCTTTAGGGAATCTCTCTGTCATTACTGCAAATCCAGCAGGAAGCCACCTTTTGTCTCTGCACAGGCCTTGTCCCAATTTATGTGGCTCAATCAAAGTATTTTGAGTTGATTGTTATTGTCTCACTGCACAGTGAGAATAATGTGTTGCATCTATTTAGCATTGTCTTATGCATATTTAACATCATTAATGTCATTTAGTATATGTAATATAACCTTTACAGTGGTATTGCCATATGAAGCTGACATTTATACTAGACTACGATACATTTGCATAAACCCATTTGCTCTCTGTGGAGTAATTGGAACGAACATGACTTTCAGTCAATTACAGTGTGGATAAGAGGGTGTGCCAAGAGAGCACGGTTTGTGTTGACATGTGTGTGCGTGTTTGTGAGTTTGGGTCTGTGTGCCCCCATATTTGTGTGTATCTGTCTGATGTAATTAATTGGAATTATACTGTGACTTTTACATGAAAATATCACATTACTTACTGTACTGCTGATTATGCTTGAAAATGTGCGCACAAGAGCTGAACAGCTCTTCTTATGAAGCAAATTGTTAAAACCAGATTCAGACATGATGATAGTGTCCTAGATGCATAAAAAAAGCATAACAATGCTAAGTAAAACACATACATAACTCAACCTTATCTAAATTACAAAGTACAATTTGCACTGGTCAAGATGGGTTTTAGGTTACAAGAAGCATAAATATACAAGTACTGGGTTGGGGTTGACAAAACAAAGACCATAGCACTGCACGTGGCTTGGAGATATGGGTTGCAAGCCGAGCTCCTTCCCAGCCAAAATACAGTATGGTTATGTAGACTAGCAGCTCCTACACTGATGGCACATTAAAGTACAGGGAGCCCCTTGCATAGTTCCAATTAACAGACATTCCCTTAGAGCAGTGAAGCACGTTAAAGCTTGTTCTTGTCTTCACATGGTGCTGTGAGGTGGCTGATGAGAACCCTGTGGCTGTCTAGCTGTGAGAATCTGTCCCGGTTATTCAGACCTCTCTACCTTGAGATCGGTAATGGTCACAGCAGTGCTGAACTGTCACCACTCACGTCCACTAGCATTGATCAGAGGACATGGAGGGAACCATTGACCACAAAGTGACCTGATGGATCCTCCACCAGTGTGCAAACAATGTGGAGATGAGCCCTACTACCTGGATCACAGTGTAGTCATGTGACGTCCCGGCATGGGCTCCTTTCATTAAACATGCATGAACTCACGAGAGATAAAATACATGAACAGATCATTGACATGGTAAGATACATTTTACCACACTATTGAGGGAATTGAATACCAAAAGTGTTGCCATGAATACAAGATGCCATGATGTCATCATGCTGCCACCCAGACCAGCACACCGACCGAGGGAGCAGAGATGCTTCCATTAACACAACCAATACTCTCACCTTTCAGTCCATTCCCCATGGACTATCAAATATGAATATGCTGATAATATGTACACACACCATTCCAGTCTGGGATGAATGGCAACAGTGGGAACCTTATCCTATTGTATTTTGGAGCCAGACAAGCTGGAGCTGTACTATCCCCATGTGACATATAAGTATTCTGTATGTTAGGCTAAGACAGATCTCTCCAGAGCTCCATCTCAGGAAGAAAGCAAGAGAGACATCTGTTAAGAGAGGAGTTTAATTGCAGACTTTGTCATCTCAGTGTAATCAAGACTCTCTGGCCCATGTAATACCATTTTTAAATGACCCAACTTGCCTGGAGGAACTGTAATCAAATCACTTCTATAAATGTGCTGAAACACTATTTTGCCAGTGTTCTGCTTATTGCATTGATTATCCACTGTGAACAATCAGTTTTATCATCAAGTCCCTTGTGACACTCTGAGTATCCGGCAGATAAATGTGCTTGTTTAATTTAATGAGTTAAAAAACTTGAGAAAACACTTGCTTAAACCAGGGAAACATGGCAGATGGCTCACACTTCAGACTCCATCTACACTTCTATTTTTCACATTTTGTAGACATGCGTTCCTTACGTGGCATTCGGTGTTCTGCGTCTTCATTTCGTGTTTTCCGTATCTTCATGCTGCTGGGTTCCACGGCTTGTCCCACATTCTGGGTTTGTCGTCCTGCGTTCCCAGGCAGACTGATGTGCTCAGAGCCCCTGGTGTGTCAGCTGGGTGCTGTTCTACGGCAGCTGCTGGCTCAGAAGCCTTGGCCCTCAGAGACTCCTCACCATCCAGGCCCCTCCTCCAACATGGCTCAGATCTCCTGCCCACTGGCACTGCCGTCCTGGAGGAGAGAGACGGGGGAGGAACTGGACTGTACATACAGTACGTGCTGTCTAACACCTTCCACAAACCCAACGCCCACGCGAGGAGTCACGGGACGCCATTAATCTTTGTAGCTCAGCGTTGACTTGAATCCGTCCATCAACCACACTGCAAGCTGCACGACCAAGCTTTGCCGACAGTCGATTGGCCGAGATGGGGCCCGTCTGATAGTCTTGGTGACCTCTGCTGATGTAGCTACGGGGAATGACATCTGTCTAATTGTTTGGTGCCCATGCGGGCATCCTTGTGCGGGACCGGCTGAAAGTGTGGGCACAGTGACAGGACTAGGGTGTGAAACACTCCTGTGCCACAATGAGCTCTGCCACATAACGACCCAGGCGCAGGTTCCACTCCACCACGGAGAGTGTTCGATGAAGAGGGCCGGGGCTCGGTCAATGCCCAGGCTTTCGCATAGAGCAGTGTGTTTCGCTGGTAACAGCATGCGTTGGCCACAGTTGTGGCATTGTTTCTTTTCTGCAAGGATCCCTTTTCACTTCTGCCTCAGCAAGCTTTCCACCACTTTACCTTTGGGTCTGCTTCTGACACACGTGGACAGGAGCTGTGTGTGGTCTTGAATTGCTCAACCAGGCATCATTCGTTTCCTTCCGTAGCTGTGGCTCGGTGACAGGACGTCATGTTGTCTAAACGCCCAGCCCGACAATTTAGCCCAGGATAGTGTCAGTAGGACGGAGATAATTACTGGTGTGATGCCTGTTCATGCTCGCCAAACACATTAGCTACATTAGAGCAATTTGAACATTTTGTTCAAAGGCAAGAGAAGGGCAACTGAAGTGAAACAATACTGTACTAGAAGTCATTCTCATTAGGAGATGCTTGTACATGGTGTATCTTACATGTCAGAAAAGGTACATTAGCAATAACAGTTATTAAATAGTTTACATTTAGTCATTTAGCAGACGCTCTTATCCAGAGCGACTAACAGTAAGTACAGGGACATCCCCCCGAGGCAAGTAGGGTGAAGTGCCTTGCCCAAGGACACAACGTCAGTTGGCACGGCCGGGAATCGAACAGGCAATCTTCGGATTACTAGCCCGATTCCCTCACCGCTCAGCCACCTGACTCCCATAGTTGATGAAAATGTTTGTTTTCAGGGAGAACCATGATTGAAGGACAAGCACAGAAATGATCTTCATCCTAACACAGGCCTGTGATACCCCATGTAAATAAAAGTCACTGAATATTTTATGTGTTTGTTCAACAGGATGGATATTCTATTTATGGATCCATTCCACTTTGATGTGGAATAGAGTGTACGAATGCCAATGAAATTAATCTTGTGTGTGCACGTGCGGGTGCATGTGTGTGTGTCAGGGGGTATTGTGTGCCTGTATAATGGTGACTTTTCTCTTCACCCCAGTGGCGGTGTTCACAGTTAAGGATCATAGGGGTGAGATCATTGCAGGCTCACTGGGGCTGTACTCATAACGAGCATGAATGACCCCCACATACCCTGCTCTGCTTCTACAGTGGTCCACTCATTTAAACAGGCAGATGGCAAACCACGTCACTGTGTTTGTCTGAAGGTCCCCCGTCTTGAGAATCTTTTGAGGATGATCAAACGTGCGTGCGTGTGGGCCTGTGTGGACTGTGCACGTGAGTGCGCATGTGCATCGTTCATATGGGGGGACTGACGCACCCCGAAACTGAAGTCCACTTTCAAACCAAGTGCCTGTGGAGAACGAAATGCTGTTGTCTCCCTTTTGACTGCTAATGAGCACAAATGGACCCATCGTGTTCAAGTGTCAGGAGATCCCTGGAGTTCCTGGGAGGTGCGGGAACCTACGGTACGGCTTCGACATTCTCATTCACCACCTCTCTCTCAAGAGCCGGGCTTCAGGGTGAAGAGGCTTGCAGCCTGCAGACTGGGTCTGGCTAATGGTTTCACTAGCAGGGACTGAGATTTCTAATTGTCCCAGCACGTCATTCACATTGTTTGACAACATTAAGTTCAGTGAATAACCTCCATTACGCCTCGTTTCAGTTGTTTTTTTCGAGTGTTCGGCTCTTCAGAGGAGTGTCCATTGAGCCAGGACTGCACCCCAATGGAACAATGTGACTCCTTTGATGGTTTGATGAAGGTTTTAGAGTGTTCCATAGTGAGGTGGAAGCCCTGTGAAAGGACTGTGATGGTGTCTCTGGATCCCTGTATGAGCTCACACTTTATACAGGGGTGTTGGGGATGTAGGAGGTAGTGAATAAGATTGAGATGCACAGAAACAGCTGTATCGGCCAGCCCAAACCGGATTCGTCATTGCCAAAACTGCACTTCTTTGATCATGGGTTTTTCCTAGATTGTCACTTAAACACAGTGTCCACCCCTTCCATTTCAAGCTGATGTACCGAGGAGAGCCTGTCCTGTCTGCATCCCAGGAACGTTTAGGAAACAAGGGGTGAGAGAACCAAGTTAGTTTGCCTACTGTGACCCTCGTCTGAGACAGCCAGGAATGACAACCGTCAGTAAAAGTCATCCTCAGCATCTGTTTGAGGCCCCGGGTCGGACCAAGGGCATGAATTAGCAGAGTTAATATATAAATAAGACTGCGTTCATCCTCAGAGGGCATGGGGAAAGTCATTGGGAAGATGTTGCGGGCTGAGCGGAGGGGCTGGGGTGCTCGGCGGCACCCGGGCAGCGAGGCCCGCCTGCGGGGCAGTCAGCTGTCAGTCTCTCTCTCCTCGCTGTGCTGAGCTCCACTCACGTCCACAAGGTTGATCGTCAAAAATATCATCGGGTCAAACAGACAGATGGACTGACTTCCGTGGGAGGGGGATGTTTGTGCGTGTGTGCGTGTGTTTATGTGTGTGTGTGCGTGTGTTTGTGTGTGTGTGTGCGTGTGTTTATGTGTGTGTGTGCGTGTGTTTATGTGTGTGTGTGCGTGTGTTTATGTGTGTGTGTGCGTGTGTTTATGTGTGTGTGTGCGTGTGTTTATGTGTGTGTGTTTATGTGTGTGTGTTTATGTGTGTGTGTGCGTGTGTTTATGTGTGTGTGTTTATGTGTGTGTGTTTATGTGTGTGTGTGCGTGTGTTTATGTGTGTGTGTTTATGTGTGTGTGTTTATGTGTGTGTGTGTGTTTATGTGTGTGTGTGCGTGTGTTTATGTGCGTGTGTGCGTGTGTTTATGTGCGTGTGTGCGTGTGTTTATGTGCGTGTGTTTATGTGCGTGTGTGCGTGTGTTTATGTGCGTGTGTGCGTGTGTTTATGTGTGTGTGTGCGTGTGTTTATGTGCGTGTGTGCGTGTGTTTATGTGCGTGTGTGCGTGTGTTTATGTGTGTGTGTGCGTGTGTTTATGTGTGTGTGTGCGTGTGTTTATGTGTGTGTGTGCGTGTGTTTATGTGTGTGTGTGCGTGTGTTTATGTGTGTGTGTGCGTGTGTTTATGTGTGTGTGTGCGTGTGTTTATGTGTGTGTGTGCGTGTGTTTATGTGTGTGTGGGACAAGGGGGGTGGGGACAACATGATTCAGTATTCCAGGTGCGGTTACATACGTATGATGGAGAATAATAGACCGTTGAAACAGAACGTCTGAACAAATCGGACATTTTTTTCCTTTCAAATTTAATTCCATTGTACGTTTTCCCTTCATCAACCAAACAGCATCTTTAACCTGAACGTAGCCTCGCTCCTGCTGGATAAAAGCCATCTACTGCTCCCCTGGGAATGAGTGCAAAGCCTTGTGTGGCAGCCTCTTCGTATGAAATTGACCTAAGTGATGTTTCCAATTAGAACCTGCTTCCATCGTGTTTCTGACAAGAGTGTGAATGGTTCTGTTTAGCCCTGTGGCTACAGCCTGTCCGTAACATACACACACACTGTATGTAGATACACACATACAGAAGTACGCACACACACACCAACCCACCAGTACACACACAAAGCAATTGTTTGAGACAGGGTAATTTTTCCTCTCTGAGTGTCAAACTGAAGTGCGATGTGAAA
Source organism: Osmerus eperlanus (assembly GCF_963692335.1). Taxonomy (NCBI): domain Eukaryota; kingdom Metazoa; phylum Chordata; class Actinopteri; order Osmeriformes; family Osmeridae; genus Osmerus; species Osmerus eperlanus. The sequence goes on along the minus strand of NC_085033.1, from coordinate 10,559,433 downwards.
TTAAAAAGCAAGCAGCTCATAAAAGGGTTGTGTTTTTACCCTGTGTCAGATCAGAAACGTCACTGTGGGGGGAATTGAACAGGCTTATCTTTGGCACGTCATAAAGAATCCTGGTCCCATGAAAGGGTTACATTCTTCTACCCAGAGATTATCAAACACAGTGACACATTGTTAAAGGCCACCCATTAATACTACCAGGGCACAGAGGATACCTCTGTTGCATGAAGAAATTGTGGAAAAATGTATTTTAAATGTATGGTAGAAAAGAAATGGCTACTTTGGCGTCACAGAACCACATGCAGCCCTGTCTGAGACAGGACCAAGCATCTGTTCATTTGTATTTTGTATTTTATTTTACCTTTATTTTACCAGGAGAGTCCCATTGAGATAAAAAATCTATTTTTCAAGGGAGACCTGGCCAAGACAGGCAACATAAAAACACATAGTTATAGACAAAAGAACACAGAGTGTTCATACAGGCACACTTATTGCTATTTTATTGCTCAGAGACAAATAACTACACTGCTGCAGGTCAGCTGCAAGGACTTTTTCATCCGTAACTGGAGACAAAAACTGTATCAATGACACACCTTTCCCACAATTATTTGCAGAACCATTGCTCTTGAACTGGATGTTATTTCCAGTCTTTGGGGTGAAGCTTTCTGCATGCAAACCTTTGGTTACCATATACTGGATAGATCTGCCAGTGTTGCCTGTTTTGTCTGATTGTGTTGTGTAGCACCACTGTGCTGACATGAATAATTATATTGCACTTGTTTGTTGACATCTCATTAATTGATAGCATCCAACTAGCATGCTATCCTCCAGCTAGCCTTTTGGATAAATGAGAGGATAAAAAGTTCTGTGCATTTTGTCAAAACAACCTATTACTTTCTTTCTCGGCCAGTCCATTACTGTTGATTCATTGTTTCAACTACAATATGTGGTTTCCACAGGGCTATTTGTTAGTGTTTTTGGAAACAGTGAATGATGTATTCATCCATCAATAGGTTAAAGCATAATCAGGTGCACGTAGTAAGGGAAAACATTTCAGTATTCTACAAATACTCTGATGTACAATTGGGAGATCTCAAACTCCCTTCCTGCTCATATCGACTTCACTTCCTGTCTCTACTCCAACTGCACTCCCCAACCACCTCTGTCTAAAACATACAGCTGTAACAGCAGGACAGTGGACAGAAGAGGGTGTGTCATGGCTGGTGGGGGTGCCCCTGTATGTCCTGAGTCTTCGGCCAAGGTGGCAGCTGCACCAGGTGTCAGATACTTTTGCAGACCATTCCACTCAGATACGCGTTTCATGGCCTATGACCATCTGGTTCATCTTACAGGGAGCCAGAGTGTCAGAGCTTGGCTCTGTAATAAACCAATGATTGTTCTCTGCTTGTTTTGTTTAGTTTTTGTCTGGCTGTGGACTTGAGGTCTTTCTTCCACAGCACAAGCTTGCTCATTGACCAGGCATCACTGTGAACAGAAATAACAAATGAAAATGTCTCGAATCCAATAACCTGATGTTTTTTTATTGTGCTGCACCAGTTGTAAATCTATGAACAGACATAGAAAGAAAGAAAGAAAGAAAGAGAAAGAAAGAAAGAAAGAAAGAAAGAGAAAGAAAGAAAGAAAGAAAAGGAAGAAAGAAAGAAAAATCTGACGTAAGTTGAAAGCAAGAGAGGGTCCAGTGTCAGAGGATCTGACTATCCGTACCAGGTGGTGTGAGCTGCGGCCAGATGGAGCCAGGAAAGTGATACTGTACCAGGTGCCTGGCTGACTGTTTCAACCTCGTAGCAATAACAGTCTGCCAGGATGTGTGGGCTGTTTCTTTGTTCTCTTTAGTCTGTTACACCTCCAAAACTCTCCCTCCCTCTCTCTCACACACACACACGCACACACACACACACACATACACACACACACACACAGGTGGTGAGGCATCACTTATCTGTGAGATGAGCGGAGCCAAGATATCTATTCACCTCACAGCTGCACAGCCTAGATAAGCTCTCCACAAATCAAAATGAGAGAAACCTGTTTTTCTAATTAGAAATTGTGAGTGATGGCGCTCCAATTTGTCACGTTATATTTTGGTAAACCCAAGTCAGAGTGTAAGTTCATTGCAGGGTTACACACTCACAGACGTGTAAATATGTAGACACACAAAGACTTAAGTACACAACCAAACATGCACATACACACCCAGATGCATATACTGTACACACACACAATACACAATATACACACACGTTTGTTAAACTATTCTTGTGGGGACTCACAATTCAGTTATATTCCAAGTCCTGTTTTCCCCTAATCCTAACCTTAACCATCACCATAACCATAGCCCAAAAACCTAACCTGAACCCAAATCCTAAAACCAACCCTAGCTTGTAACCCTGAAACGATCCCTAACTCCAAACCCCAAACCTTGATTTCAATTTAAAATCTCAAATTCATTCTAACCCCTTACAAATAGCATTTGAACTTGTGCGGACCAAGAAAATGTCTCCACAAGTTAAATTCATCCTTCGTATACTATTTATGTGGGGATTTTCGTTGGGAACAAATACACACAAAAACACACATTGACACTTCTACCTCTCTTCAGTAGGGCTGGTCCTGGGTGTGCTGGCTCTCCGTGTTCTCTGACGTGTGCAAGGCAGGAAGCTGCTGGGGGTATCAGTGAATATCCAAACCAGCTGACATCACCTCTACTCATGATATACTAATACATCACCCCTACACCAACATGTGATAACAGTCTCCATTCATAAAAATTAATTAGATTTTCATTATTGTTAAATAACAAAACTCCCATGCCTTCGTTCATAAATACAAATGGTATCATCAAACCACGTCCACTGTGGTTGATAGGCAGGAAAACTTTGGTCTTTGCCATTTTCTTTGGCTTTCTCCTAGGCCACCCAATCGTAATAAATTGCTGAATGAATAAATCAAATGGCCTCCTATTTTCTGTACCACTCAATATGTATTGCCAGTGACAGGCGGCTCTACTGTGGCTGAGGACATAAATCCACTGACATGATGGCAATATAAATCACAGGCATTATTACGCCCCACTGCCCCAGGCACCCCTCCTCCTCCTCTCTCCTCCTCTACTCATAGCTCCTCTTCCTCTTCATCCCTCCATCCGGGGGAGGATTTCCACATTCCTAGGCGATGAGGATGGACAGAACAAAAAGTCTGGCCCTACTTAAGGAGGAGAGGAATGGTCTTTTTTATCAGTTGAAGATTGCTGTGTGCTGATGTGGGCGTAGGGGGAATATGAAACTGCTCTGGTGTTAAAAGCCAGCCGAGGAAAAGATGGCTGCTATGAAAATACATATTAAGAAATAGGCTGCATCAAGAACTGGAACTATTATCAGGGATGCCATTTTTTTCTCTCCAATTGCATTAGACCACTGCCAGCATATGGTTCAATGTTCTTTGTTCCCTTTTAGATGTTGCTCACGGAGCTGCATCTGTTCAAAGGCCAGGGGATGTGTATTCTCTGTGCTTTTGTACACTTGTCATCACATGATATTTTGTGGATCAAACCCAGTGACACGGGTAACCTTGTTTTTCTGGTGGCGGCAGGAAAGAGCATTCAGCAACCAAGGCCAGAGACAATGTGTTTCCTGATCCCAGGTGACTGGTGCCGGAGTGGAGCGACTGGCCCTGGTGCTGGCCAACTGAAGGCACATCAGTCCATCAAAAAATAACCTCCACGCCGCAAACCAAGCCATGACTCTTCTATTTAATATGTGCGGGTGAATTTGTGCCTCGAGTTAGTATTAACATTTCCATGCAACAAAGTTACGTTTATCTGTGAAGTCAAGTGCATCCATGAACATCCCCAAATAGTTCTCTTTCATCACCTCCATGACAGCGGCGGTATATCTGTGTGTGTCCGCACCCTCCCGCGCGTGAATCCGACTGTGTCTACACTCGCGTATGAATGTGAATCTGCTCGTGTGTGTACCATTGCATGTGTGTGTCCTCCAGTGTGTGTGTGTGTGTGTGTGTGTGTTTGTGTGTGTCTTCTGGAGCTGTGCGTGAACACTACACTAACCCACACAGTGTGGCCTCCCTGATAACAGCACACGTTCTCCCCTCTCCCCAGCTGATAAGAGCAAACGGCAGCAGTAGGAGACAGCGGGCCGGGGGGGATGCAGACTGGGGGTCTGATGGGCGTGAAGGCAGCATCAGGGCGAAGGTGAAGAAGGTCACTATGGAGATAAGACTCCAACACACAGCAGAGGAAGGTTAGGGCAGAAAATAACCGGAGATAGAGGATTCTTCTTAGTGTGTGTGTTGGCTAGGCTACCAACAGCAGGAGTCACAGGGTTCTGGATTGTGAAGCTGTTGCTATGGTCTGCTAACACTCATGGCTCTAGAAGTTTTTTTTTTCCAGTGTTGCATGACTGGCAGGAATCTAGACCTGGAGATCAGAATACAAATGTCAACGTGTATCAAATCTATATCTAGAATCGATTCTAATTCTGATTTCGATGTGAGCATGGATCTGTAATCATAAATCTGTGAACATGCATCTAAATCTGGTAAATGGTTGACTGTGACCGTGAATCTGGAAGGTGACACGCGACAACAAACCATCTGGTTTCAGATCTATTCCACCCGCATGATCCAGTTATGATTTAAGAATGATACGCACCCCTGGTCTCTATGGTAACCGTTGGTGACACCATAACTCATTCTCACCTGAGGAGCCCAGGGGATTCCTGTCTGAAGGGGTCCAGACTGAGACGACCACATCTGCTCTGTGTGGGTGGAGGACTGGATGCAATGCCGCTGATCCTTGTTTTGAGTGTGCTGATGCGCCTTTACTGTGTCAATAGTCTCGACTCTTTAGGATCGTGTTGCTGTCAACAAAGCACAAAGAGTGTTCGTTAGGACCGCAATGATACACATTACACATTACACACATTACAGAGTACAGGTGTACATACACACATGGCTCACACATTCTTCCCCCTGCTATTTCAGATGAATGTGCTAATTAGAATTTAAATCACTTTTTTTCTATCATGCTTTTTCCCCAAACCAAAAACATCTGTGCTCTCCCCTGACCCTGTGGGAAGTGGTTCCTCTCTGCCCCCACAGCAGAGTGAGGACAGGGCTGGGGACAGGGCTGGGGACAGGGCTGGGGACAGGGCTGGGGACAGGGCTGGGGACAGGGCTGGGGACAGGGCTGGGGTCAGGGCTGGGGTCAGGGCTGGGGACAGGGCTGGGGTCAGGGCTGGGGACAGGGCTGGGGACAGGGCTGGGGACAGGGCTGGGGACAGGGCTGGGGTCAGGGCTGGGGACAGGGCTGGGGTCAGGGCTGGGGTCAGGGCTGGGGACAGGGCTGGGGTCAGGGCTGGGGTCAGGGCTGGGGACAGGGCTGGGGTCAGGGCTGGGGACAGGGCTGGGGACAGGGCTGGGGACAGGGCTGGGGACAGGGCTGGTCATTTGGGTGGATTAGTGTGTTTTTACAGTTAATCCCTACATGTGCTGATCTGTTTCCTGGCACCAAACGTCTGTCTGAGCCTTTTATAGGGTTGTGAGTGAGGTACATGCAGGTACTGAACTGCTGAGGAGAGAGAGAGAGAGGGGGGGGGGGAGAGGGGAGAGAGGGGAGAAAGAGAAAGAGAGAGGGGAGTGAGAGAAAGAGAGAGGGGGGGGAGGGGAGAAAGAGAAAGAGAGAGAGAGAGAGAGAGAGAGAGAGAGAGAGAGAGAGAGAGAGAGAGAGAGAGAGAGAGAGAGAGAGAGAGAGAGAGAGAGAGAGAGAGAGAGAAAGAGAGAGAGAGAGAGGGTTGTAGTGGATGGGGGTGTCTGAGAACTTTGTGTATGATGAAATATTAAAATAGAGAGAAAAAGAGACATTTGTGTCAATAAAGACGGAGGAGGAAAAGGGAGACGGGTTGGTTATTAATTGTGTAGAAGTGGAGAACCCCCACGTGGAGCCCTCAGAACGTTAACAAGATGGAGAACATACCTCCGAGTCTGGGATCAGGCAGCGCGGGTAAACGTAATCACCTAAAAGCTTTTGTAAAAAAAACTCAAACCACCCACCAGATTGTGTACCTCTACATTGAATATTAACATGACATCACCCACCCCTCCCCCCTTTTCTCATTGCCTATGTGTTATCACTCCTAGGGCTTTCGTTAGCTCCATTTTCACCTCATTTGTACAGACACATGGCTCTTGTATCTTAACAGAAAGCATGTGGTATGTGGAGTTGACAATGTCATCATATTCTGAGACAATATTAATGTACAGTACATGTCAGAATATACTGAATACATGGTTCATCACTGCCATGGCCTGGACAGTTCTGATGCTGACATGTTGTTCTTTGCCTGAGTGATATCCATCTTAATCTCATTTCCATTGCTGGAGCAGACATGGGAATGGTTTTCATTTGCATTTCTCACCTGATCTGCTTTGACTGCTCTAAGTCTAAAGTCTTTGCAGTATCAGAGAAAATGTCAGTGAAACAAATGACTAGTTTTCACTAAACTGAGCATAATTACTTTGTCATGGAATGTCCATTGTATGAAAAGATTAAGGAGGGACCAAGCTATAGTAAAGAAGTCTAAGAAATAAGAAGTCTCATGCTTCCCAACATGGCGTGGTGACTTGACAGTTGCATGACTTCTTTAACACACGATAATATCAACTGGATTTACAGTCTTAGCTCTGCTAACAAGGCCTGCGGTGGCTATAGGCTACAGGCCCCTTGAGAAATGCAGAAGACTCTTATTGTAAGACATCAGGCGACTTTCTTCCAACAGAGGATTATTCAGTGTTGGATTGGTTCTATAGTTAGAGCGGAGTTCATAAAGATTTAGTCAAGTTGTTAGCAGATGTAATATCTTTGTTCCTTTAAACCTGATTGACAGTTGCGGGGTAAAGGAATTCAAGGCTAAACTATAGAAGTACCACTGTGCTTTTTATGGGAACAGGAAGATTTATATCATATTGTTTTGATCGGTTCACCACAGTTTGACAGTTATTGCACCAGGTTGCTAAGTTATATATTATGTATAGTATGTTATATTTCCATGTAAACATTAATTTGTTTACAGTTTCATTATATTAGTAAGGTATGTCTTAGGGTTCAGTATAGGCTAAAATTGATTAGAAGAATATTTTCTGTTTGCATCTTGATTTTAAGCTGCTTCCAGAAATTAACCGATATGAAATTGAATTGACCAAAACCCTATGACATCCTCATCACATATGCATTAGCTGGATTCATAACTATACAATAGCCAGTACTTATGTGATTGCCATTTCATTATAGAAAGCAACTCTTGTTAGACAAGGGGCAATCATGGAGGTTCACCAAAACATTTGGACCCAATCTCCAAATGACTAAATAAAATAAGGTAATTTGACAGATGCAATTTGCTGTACCACTACAGACAAACTCATAGAACCTAGTTGAAAATTTATGAATTATACATCCTGCTCGCTCCAAGATTAGAAGGAGTTTTGCCATTATAAACACAATGCCTTGAAGAAAAAATAACTGCCACCAAGCCATCTCATTACTTCTGTTCTGAACACTAGATATGTCTAAAGCTGAGGCCTGCTCAGTCACCACCGATGCATTGTAATACCAATAACGAAGGCCATGTACAGTAACAATATACATCAGAAACCCAAGCTTCGATTTATCCGTTGAAGATGCAGCAATGTCTAACTGAACAAGAAGTTGTTTAATTGCCTCCCTTCCCTGTTTGTGCCACCTCCGAGCCCGGCCCAAATAAAGAAGTCATTGGCACTCTTCCTCTTTCACACCCCTAACGCCCTCCCACGCTCACCATCTATTTCACTCACACTGTACTGAGCTCCCCCCCCCATTCACCCCCCCCCCATCACAGTTACAGTTGCACAGCCCGTGTCGATCATCTGCAGGCCCCTAACCGCATAAAACACTCTGACTCATGCCGGTCTGAAACCACTTGTTATATTTTCACAAGCTTCCATTAAACAGACGTGTTGCATCTTTTATACCCTACTGCTAAACTAAGCCCTGCGCCGTGTGGAGCCCAGAGGGTGGAGAGAGCTTCATCACCTCCGAGTCTGTGTGCTCTGTCTGCATGTCCCCATGGTTTTAGTTATTCCCATGGAGGACTGGCAGCGACGAGACTGTCAGTGGAAATGACCCAACACTGTCCTCATTCACTCAGAGCACCATGCATTTCAAACCATCTCTACTCACTGGCCTACTTCTAAAGTCCATGGCTTGGTGTATTATTCTGCGTATTCTGCACACACGCACACACATACACGCACACACACGCTCACAAACTATAAAACTAACACTCACTTAAAGTTCCACATCCCTCCCTACGATTACCATTAAAACCTTTGTTCTTGAACTGGATATTAGTCTTGAGACCCGAATCATGAGGAACAAAACAAAACACATTCTAATTACACGGTATTGACCCTCGAGTCAGATTGCAGAGTTAACATCAGCGGGGCCATGATGGATGCACTTGCACAGATGAGTCACAGAGAGCATTATTTAAAAATCAATGTTGCTGTTTTTCTTTTCCCTCTCATCTTCCATAATCTCCTCCACCTCGAGAGTGGAAAGGCGCCAGTTAAAGTGATAACGCACTGCCAGGTTCTGTTCAGCACAGCAGACGGCCCCCTCTTCAGCCTCTCATCAGGTCCCACTGGAGAGTTCATCGGATAGCTTGCTAAAATATTCATGTTTGTGTTTTTTGTCTCAGGTTACTGATAGTCTATCCGGACTTGATTGGCCAATAAACATATGACAAGAGCTATGGCATTGTCATAAAGGTCTTCATATGCCATGGTGGAATGATGTGTCCTAATATTCGTGTGGGCGTATGAATAGGGTGGGATAGCTGTGGATTATAGGGTTGTCATCGGTTTGTGTTGAAAATATGCGTGAAGCCAAAGAAATGGTAGCAAACTGGCATTTGGGAAATGAATGACACACGCACACACAAACGCTCTCTTTCTCTCGCACCCCCCCCCCCTCCCACACACACACACACACACATACTCACACATAAATATACACCCCAGCACCCTCCGCCCCATATCCCCTCAAGGCTTGGTAAGTGGTCTCCCTCTCTCCTGGGATCCTTCTGTCCTGCTGTCTCGCCCTCTGGCTCTCTCCCTCCCCCATCCCTCCCCCGTCGGCCGTCTCTCACCAAATGGCTATCAGATTTAAGATCAGCCATTTGTAAAGTCAACAGATGTGGACCACTTAGGATGGATTGCAGACACACTTCTTGTGTTCCTATGTGTTCCGCTGTTTCAGCCGAGTCCACGGAGGCGGAAAACAGAGCAGGCAGTCTCACACAGTCTGCCAGTACTGAAGCATTGCTTTTGGCACTTATCATGCTAAATTGTTTTGCACTTAAATGGTCGACTAAGTAGAGATGTGATTGTATTGTTTGTGGTATCAGACAAACAAAAAAAACAACATGCAATGCTGGGTTGAAAGGGAATTATTTTCTTCTTTCAGAATGTCCAACTGCTTATGTTATGAAGAATTAGAACCCTGTTTAAGATCAGTTCAAATCAGGTGATTGCAAAAAGCATTTCCACCAGCAGAATGTCGAGTGACTGTTGTTAAGGGATTTGAACCTATGAAATGTATCATTTGTGAGCTATTTGTCTCCTGGCTCTCTCTTGCCCTTATGCCCTGACCCGAAGTTTAATAGGGACTACTTCACCTGGAGGCCTGAGAGGGGAGCCTCAAATCACACAGCACTTTCCTTCAAATTCATTCCCATTTGTTCAATCTGAACTATTCCCCCAAGTGAACTTGACTTCAAGGTCAGGGTCTAATTAGAAAATGTTTTAAATATGTCAGCCCGCTCAAGCATTGATTACATCAGCATTAACACAAATGGCTCTCTAAGTGCCCGGTTATGGATTGGATCCATTTGGGGCCCACCTCTCTCTGGGGGTGGGGGGTAGGGGGAGTAAGGTGAGTAGGGGGAGGCCCCCTCCCCATCCTGGCCTCTACGCCTGTGAAGCCTGTCAGAGGCTAACCTGGAATACATTAAAAAGATGGAAATATACGGCCCTGTAAAAGCCTTCAGGTTCTCTGGGGCGAGGTCAAGGATGCTGCTGGCCTAAGGAAGCCAGTGTTGTTGACATGGTGCAAGGTTCATGAGCAGGTGTCTGTGTACAGCACACCCAGGAGCAGCTGAAGGCTAGAGGAGCCTCAGCTGCTGGGGGCATCTGTCCTTGCTTGGCTGGTTTGTTGATTGGTTGGATGCCTGGTTGTGTGGATGACTGGATGACTGTGTGTGTGGGGCTCGGTGTGTGGCTGGCTGGCTGTTTGGTTGGCTGGGTGGGTATCAAGCTGGCTGGTTGGCTTGCTGGCTGGCGGTTGGCAGGATGCCTGGCTGATTGGTGGAGAACTCCTGACCCATGACAACCTCCTCTATGTAGAGGACACAAACACTGGCTTCTCCTTTGTCTGTTGTGTGTTTCCTGGGCCATGACCCGCTCTACAGCATCCCTGCCCGCAAACACGGGGAGCTGTGCGGAGTCAGAGAGGAGTAGCGGCCCTCTGATCAACCTTGACATCAGATGTCACATCAGACACGGATCACGTGAACCCTGCATGCATGTTGTGCCCGGTGCCATTAGCATGCCCAGTGTGCGCATACATGGTGAGCTGAGACAGTGTCAGACTGGTCGTACACACCCAAGCAAATCCCCCCTCAAACTGCCTGGCCATGCACCAAGAGAAAGAGGGAGAGGGAGAGGGAGAGAGAGAGAGAGAGAGAGAGAGAGAGAGAGAGAGAGAGAGAGAGAGAGAGAGAGAGAGAGAGAGAGAGAGAGAGAGAGAGAGAGAGAGAGAGAGAGAGAGAGAGAGAGAGAGAGAGAGGAGGAATATGTGTTTGTGTCAGAGTGTGGTAGGAGGGATTAAGGGATGCGTGAACATTTATTTGCGTTCCTAGGTTCTCATGAGTAGTGAGTATTATGTCGAGTTAAAACTCAAGTAAGCCTTTGTTTATTGATGTATAGAGTTCAGCAGACCTTCTTTGACCTCGCCGGCCTGAAGGGATGGAGGGCAGTGTTTCTTCTCTGTTGTTCTTGTCTGAAATGGTAGAAGTTGCCGGAGTCCTCTACAAGGAGTTCATACCACTGCAAATTTAGAAATGTACTGTACATGCACGCGCCATGCCCCGATTGCAACACTGGAAGGAGCTTTTGATGCAGTCGCTGCCAAATGATACAGCATCTCCAAGATTCCATGGAAGATATCAACAGGAATGTATCCAAGATTTTAGCTGTTGGCTGTGGTAGGATCAGGAGACATGGCATGAGTTATGTTCTCATCCCATTCCACAGCTTCAATCAAGACAGGCTTAATTGGGAGACCATTTTTGGAGATGGAAGCACATTTTTAGAAGTATTCAGGTACTTAGGGAAGACTTTAAACTTGGCATGATTGCAAGATAAGGCAAGTTGCGTGATCAGATGTTTCTCAGAAGTGTTGAAGACACCAGAAAGCCTCTCAATCCAGTCAGCTGCAGTACATCTGGCAGGAGAACATTAGCAGTCCCATTTCCCTATGTGCCCAAATCTCGAGATCCCATATTGAGCAAATATCCATAATTAAGCAGTAGCTATTAATACTATATTTAGAGTCTGTGGGGCTGGATGGGCTGCTAGCTCAACACAGAGGGCTCGGGGAAACCTTTGAGATAACCCAGCCCGATGAATAATTCTGTCTCTCCCTCCCTCTCTCTCTCTAGCCCTCTGTCACTCTCCCTCTCTCTCTAACTTTCTCTCTCTCAAATACCCACACTCTCTCTCCTCCCCACCAGCATGACCACCACCTTCTCACTACTAACCCCCCACCCCCCACCCCCCCCCACCCAACCCCCATCCTGTCCTCCCCAACTCTAAGTGACTCAGTGTGTTATTTCCAGACCAGTACCATGGCACAGAGTAACACAGTCCTCAGCCCTGAGCAGTCGACCTCTCTTTCTTTCTCTCAGTCTCTCTCGCCCCCACCTATCTCTTTCTCTTCTCCCACCCGCCACTTCACCCCTACCTCTCTCTGTCTCCCTCATTTTCTCTCTCTTTTATCGTCCTCACCTCACGTCCACCTCTCTCTCTTCCTTCTCTGTCTACTCTCTCTCTCGCCCAAACCTCTCTCTCCTCCCACCTTCACCTCTCTGTCTCTCTCACTGTCTTTCCTCTCTACCTCTTTGCCCAGTCCTCCTGGGGCTCAGACAGCCATTACACAACCACTAGATCTCAATGTGAAAGCCATTTCATTATAGCTCTCTAGCTCAAGGAATCCATTGTCATTAACAGTTCCTATGGGCTGCTGTAATATGGAATAAATCGACAGTATCTGGAGATGATAGTCATGATAGATATTACTGTAGATCCGGTGAGATTGCATTCAACCTCGGCCAACTCCTTTCGGAGATATTGTCTTTAGGAACCTAATCCTGCAACAGAAGATGCTCATATTACTTTGTGTTTATGACAATGTGAGAGTTGATCATGATGATTCACCCTCCATCCACAGTTTACGGTTTTGAACATCTGCTAAAGTGCCACCCACCCACATACATGCAAACTAGAGGAACAGCTTTAGGTCTCTGTAGCACACACTCACTAACCAATGAGCAGCAGGCTCATGAAGAAACCTACCCTCCTCCAGTGAGGGCAAACACAACCAACTGTCACTGTGGCTCTAGTCCATATCTTAGCCCCAATCCCTGGATAGTAGCATGCACGCGTGTCTAAGTTTGTGTGTGGTGGACTGGCCTTCTGTGCTGGACAGATGCTATTATCTGTGTGGCTACAGTGAAGTGCCTTTGAGGCCTCTGGACAGAAGATTAGAAGTGCAGACTTGTGCATGTGGGTTCGTGTGAGCGGTTTTATATGGCTGTACACTATATATATATATATATACATCATGTGTGTAGCTGAACATCCAAACATTAGGTATGTGACGTATCTTTCTGTAGCTTGCTGACACGTGTGTGTGTGTGTACGTGCGTTCGTACGTGCCTGCGTGCCTGCGAGTGTGTGCGGACAGCAACAAGGGGAGGAGGATGTGTCTCAGGCTTGACAGGACAGCAAGTGGGGAGAAAACACACACACAGCTTCCTGTGTCACGGCGCTGTCTCACGCCAACACGTAGCTACTGATACCTCAGCAGGGAGACAAGTGGCTCATTACACACTGTGGGAGAGAGCTGTCCTGTCAGCCACACCTCTAACCATAGGAGGAAGACTTAGAGGACACAGGCTCTACAGGTTTACCTGCTCTGGTTTATTGTAGCGAGCAAATTCAATCCAAGACGTTTGACCGTCTTGTGTTTTTGAAATGTATTTTATCGAACGCCCCTTATCGTCTGGAATCCTATTGTGGTGAACTGTCATTGCAGTTCAACATACTTGTTGCAAAGTATGTTGTCGTTTAAAGGTTTCCTGTTTTGGGTTCTGTTATCCTGTGTTGGATTGTTGTCGTACAGTGTATTATTAATTAATGTTTGTGTTTTCTTACATCTGTCTGTGTTCTGTGATGAAGGTTGGTAAGGGTTAATGGAAGATGAATAGGGTTGATTTGATACATTATTGATGTTTGTGAGAGGTTGACTGACTATGGAGGACATGAGCTACCCGAAACACCATAGCAGTGAAATCACATGACATGAAATTAAATGTTCTTTCCCTCTCTCCATGGAATACTAACAACCTCTTTTTTTCAGAACAGGATGTGTGCAGTTGGGTGTACGTGTGTGTCTGTTGTGAGGGTGCCTTTGTTAGTGTGTGTGTGGGTGGGTGGGTGTGTGTGGGTGGGTGTTGATGAGATATGTATGAATGTGGGCCACTCAAGGCAAACAGGAAATGGGCAGCGCAGTCCTGTGCTGTGGTCCTTTGTCTTTTGGAGGTTGTGACGGCTTTGAAGACCTTGTCCTGGGGTTGTCTTGGGTACCTTTCTCTTGACACAAGGCTCAGCCTATGACAGATGGGACCCTGGCTCTCTTTGTAGAGGACCCTGGAGAGCTGACCAGGCACTTAGACAGGTTTTCCACCAACCAGGCAGCCATTCACCTCCAGGGCTCCAGGTTCATCTGTGTAGCAGTATGTGTGGATGTGGATGTGCGTGTGCGTGCGTATGTGTGCATGTGCGTGCGTGTTTGTGTGTGTACAAGTGTGTTTACATTTACATTTACATTTAGTCATTTAGCAGACGCTCTTATCCAGAGCGACTTACAGTAAGTACAGGGACATTCCCCCGAGGCAAGTAGGGTGAAGTTCCTTGCCCAAGGACACAACGTCAGTTGGCATGACCAGGAATCGAACTGGCAACCTTCGGATTACTAGCCCGATTCCCTCACCGCTCAGCCACCTGACTCCCTGTGTTTGTGTGTGTGTCTGTGTCATCTGCCAACCCTGAAAAGGATCTATTTGTTTGTATTTCTTTTGAGAGTAGGGAAATATTAGGTCCCCTGCACACAACCCCTCTCTCATTAGATTTTTTGTGCATGAGAGTCCTGCACATCAAAGCTTTCGTTGATAAGACCAAGTTCTATAAGAGATGCTCCATTCAGGTTATTACTCATCCTATCAAATAATGTTATATGCATCCCATCTCAACAACATACAAAAATTACAGTATAACTTAAAATTGTAAAAACTTTAATGTAAAAAAGATTATTATTAACAATTATATTCAGATTTTCATTATCTACATGGTTTTTATGTTATTTTAATCTCTTCCTTAGGGAAATTTTTCTCTGGGACAGATTTTATCATTTGAGAAAAAAAGTTCGAGTCGCATGAACCAGGCTGCATGTTAGGGCATGGGAGACAGTGACAGGATTTACATGAAGTTTCTCGAGTGAAAGTGCATTGCGTGTGGGTGTGTGTGCATTTGTGCGTGTGTGTGTGTGTGTGTGTGTGTGTGTGTGTGTGTGCGTGTGTGTGTGTGTGTGTGTGTGTTGTGTGTGTGGGTGGGTGGTGAGTGGGCAGGCTGGCCATGTGGAACTGGGAGAGGTTGTGACTGCTGTCTACTGAACCACACTGCCTCTAGAGATCAAAGACTGGCAGGGAGGGAGAGGAGAGGGAGGGGAGGGGGGGAGCGGACACAGAGGGAGGGAGGGGGGAGCGGACACAGAGGGAGGGAGGGAGGGGGCAATGGGAAGGGAGGGCTGAGGGCGGAAGGAGGAAAGGGCATGAGGGACTGAAAACAGGGAGCGGCAGGTGTAAAGGCAACCGTACAGGGAGTCAAGGGTAAGAGGAGGTTTGGAAGGTGAGGAAGTCATTGAAAGGGAGCAGGGAAGAGGTTAGGAGGGTGTAGCAGGGGTTCCTGCCCTGCCTACATCAAAGGATGCAGGCAGGCATTGTCGAACAGGAGGAGAGGAGAACGGAGGTCCTTGGGAGGGGGTCAGAGGGAGACATCAGGCAGGGTGGAGGTGGGGGCTGGAAGGGCCATGAGAAGGGTGAGGGAGGGGTGTGAGGTAGCAAGGACTCGAGAGGGGATTGAGGGTTGAGGGGGGGGGGGGGGGTGAGGAGGGCTGAGAAGAGGGCATGGGAGCGTAAAGAGGGCAGGTTCTAAGGCCAGACATTCCTGCAGTCATTCAGGCTTCAGAAGCTCCAGACATGGTAACAATAGCTGACGACTAACCTCCTACTGCTTCTTTCTCCCCGGACACTGCAGCAGGCCCTGCTTCCTCCGTGGACACTTTGTCATGCTAATACAAGTCCACAATGTGCAGGTAGGATACACAGTCAAGCACACAAAACACAAAACGGGGCTTATTGTGTCCAAGGCATGTAATTATCCAAAGCGAGTCACAATTTGCCTGACGTCTTATAAACTCATTAAGAAACATTTTCAAAATGGCGTGGGTGTGTTTTTCATTTTCCTCGTGGTTTCGTAAACGACAAAGGCATCGAATCTCTCTGAGTTGCAGTTTGCAACTCTGTGGCTGCGTCAGCATGCGCCATCCTGTCTGGACTGATGCTCTGATGAACTACGGGGTGGGCCTAACGCATGATTGACATCTACCAGTAGCTGCCATGTCGAGTCTCTGATTCATATCATATGATCCTTGTCAGAGCGAGGAGGTGATGTGGAGGAGGTCGAGGTGGTCACTGGTCCCTCTGGGTCATCAGGCTGTGGTAACTACCACTGGAACCCACTATGACACACTGTCAGTTCTGCAACTCACCATGAACACCCAGGCTAGCAAGTCCCCAAATCAATTATTTTTGCTTCCTTCATCAGAGCCTTTTGATCCTGAAGTGAATGGAGGAGCTGTCCACTGGGGAGCCTCGTGGTCTGGCTGCAGGGCTTCTGCTAAGGAGGCCGTGAGGCCAGCCTGGTTAACTCCACATGAGGAGGAGAGGGGGGGGGGTCTCTGTATCCCTCTGTTCTGTCTCTCCTTGGGGACGAGGAGACAGAGGATCAGCCTCCCACAGCCCTTAGCCCCGGGTCACACTGACAGACAGCAGGGAACGTGGGGGCAGAGGGGTGGAGGTGGTGGGGGGGACACTCCATGTGAAGGAGAGAGAAGTGATTGGAAGAGTGGGAGGTGAGATAGAGACAGTTTGAGTCACATGAGAGCTGGGGGAGAGAGAGAGAGAGAGAGAGAGAGAGAGAGAGAGAGAGAGAGAGAGAGAGAGAGAGAGAGAGAGAGAGAGAGAGAGAGAGCAGACAGACAGACAGAGAGAGAGACAGAGAGAGCGAGAGAGAGAGAGAGAGAGAGAGAGAGAGAGAGAGAGAGAGAGAGAGAGAGAGAGAGAGAGAGAGAGAGAGAGAGAGAGGAGAGAGAGAGAGAGAGAGAGAGAGAGAGAGAGAGAGAGAGAGAGAGAGAGAGAGAGAGGAGAGAGAGAGAGAGAGAGAGAGAGAGAGAGAGAGAGAGAGAGGGAGAAATAGGGCACACAAGTGATAATAAGAAATGGAGAAAACAAGGGGGAAAATGAGAGGACGAGTGAACAATGAAGAAACAACTGACAGAGGTCAGCCACAGGTTGGCTTACTGTCAGATAATTACCAGACAAACACGTCACTTCCTATCACATCTAATCAGATCTCTCAAAAGTGTGTTGTTGTGTGTGTGTGTTGGTGTGTGTGTGTGTGCATACATGCGTCTAAGATCTGTGTGCCTGCATGTGAGTGTGCATGTGTGCAAGATTTTTTTACGGGGGGCGGCTCATAGATGTCACACGGCAGGTTCTACAACTTGACAGGCTGGTTATTTCCCATAAAAAAACATACATCAAGCTCCTACATTAAGTAGACTAAATGTCTCTTACATAGAGATACAATGCATTGGATTAGAAACGATAGCGGTGGCACCTCACACAGAGGCCTGCTGACCGATGTAAGAGCCCCTGAACGCCTGTCTTTGTTCACAATCATCCAAAAGCAGTGGATGTTAGATGTCTGGAAGCAGATCCTGGTGGCCACGCTCCTCATGCTGCTCTTGCATTGTATCCTTCCAGCTCTGCTGTGATTAAGGTATCACACAACAGCCAGATTAGATTAGAGCACAATAGTAAATCTGTCTCTGTTTGTTCATCAATTTAATACACGGCGCCACGTTTAATGCCGTAAAAAAAAAAGAAAAAAAGAGGGGATAACATCAATTAAAAATGTAATCCAAGCGATTAGGATGGACTAATGTGATGAGAACCATATCACCAGGATGATTCGGCTGTCTGACAGTGGATGCAGCCCGTGCAGGTGGAAGCGTGTGTGCATGTGTGTGTTTGTTTGTGTGTGTTCTGTTTGCGTGTGTGTGAATGATTCTCTGGACAGTCTTGGTGTGTTCTCTCATCAGGAGCTGTTGTTAAGCCTCCGACTGTGTCCTTCTGTGTCCCACTGTGTCCCTCTGTGTCCCACTGTGTCCCACTGTGTCCCTCTGTGTCCCACTGTGTCCCTCTGTGTCCCTCTGTGCCCCTCTGTGTCCCACTGTGTCCCTCTGTGTCCCACTGTGTCCCTCTGTGTCCCTCTGTGCCCCTCTGTGTCCCACTGTGTCCCTCTGTGTCCCACTGTGTCCCTCTGTGTCCCTCTGTGTCCCACTGTGTCCCTCTGTGTCCCTCTGTGTCACTCTGTGTCCCACTGTGTCCCTCTGTGTCCCTCTGTGTCCCACTGTGTCCTCTGTGCCCCTCTGTGTCCCTCTGTGTCCCACTGTGTCCCTCTGTGTCCCTCTGTGTCCCACTGTGTCCTCTGTGCCCCTCTGTGTCCCTCTGTGTCCCTCTGTGTCCCTCTGTGTCCCACTGTGTCCCTCGGTGTCCCTCTGTGTCCCACAGTGTCCCACTGTGTCCCACTGTGTCCCTCTGTGTCCCACTGTGTCCCTCTGTGTCACTCTGTGTCCCTCTGTGTTGCGAACGCACGTGAGTGTCCCCAAGAAACTGCATTTTGAAGTCCAGCCCAATACGGTGCGGTCAGGAAGAGAAATCTTCACCTGACACAGTGTCTCCTGTCACACACTCAAAGGTTAATTCAATGCTGAGATCCCCTCCGGGCACTTATCTATATACCTGATCTCTGAACACAGGCAGAGAAAGAGAGAGGAGCGAGTTAGAAAGAGGAAAGGAGACACACAGGAGAGAGTGAGAGAAAGAGAGTGAGAGACAGGAGGGAGAGAGAGATATAGAAATAAAGAAAGTGAATAAAACCTTACACTTTTGAATTTCTGTGCAAGTGAAAGGATACAATTATAGAGTTCCAGATATATGATTAACACTGCATAACTTGAGAAGAAATTACAAGGTCCTCTCTGCTGTATATTTTCTCAAGCTCTTTGCACCCCACCCCTCTCTCTCTCTCTCTCTCTTCTCTCTCTCTCTCTCTCTCTCTCTCTCTCTCTCTCTCTCTCTCTCTCTCTCTCTCTCTCTCTCTCTCTCTCTCTCTCTCTGTCTCTCTGTCTCTCTGTCTCTCTCTCGCTCTCTCTCACTCACTCTCCCTCCCTCCCTCACTCCCTCCCTCCCTCCCTCCCTCCCTCCCTCCCTCCCTCCCAAACCTCTCTCTCATTACCCAGAGAAAAGGTACAACAAGAGAAAGCCGGCGTAACCATGGTCATTTTCCAGGTGAAGAGTTGGTTAGTCAGGGACAACAGAGTGACAGACACATTCTATTCCCTCGCTCATGCCTGAAGCTGTGGCACCAAACACAAACTGATCCCCTTCTCCCTCCTTTCTACTCTTTCTCCCTCCTTTCTACTCTTTCTCTCCCTCACTCTCTCACTGACTTAATCTGTTTTTCTTTCGCATGCTCCCTCCCTTTCCTCCCTCCCTCCTTCCTTCCTTCCCTCCCTCCCTCCCTCCCTCCCTCCCTCCCTCCCTCCCTCTCCATCGCTGTTGATTGTGTGTCAGAGGGGGTGCATTCAGAAGAAGCTCCAGAGAGATCTATAGTACTGTAAATAGAACAGCTGCCAAATCGAAGGCATCAGCGGCCCCTAGATGTTATCACCAGCTTTTTGTGATGTTGTGTTTGATCTGGGTTTTTATTTTGGTGGGGGGAGGGGGAGACATTAATGCAGCGACAAACGGAAAATTAAATCCATATATAGGCATGCACCGGCTTGATTGTACAATGTAAGGCACAACTTGATTATCGTGTTTTGGAGGAGCGATGAATTTGATCGTTTTTGTCATCCTCGCCATTGATTGTGTTTTGTTCAAAATACCAGGCCTCACGTGTCCCACTGTTCATGAAAGAGCATCTTGTGGAAGGAGTGCTGACCGGTGTTCACCCAAGGCGGGATGATGCAGGGTGATGATGTTAATATGACCTTTGCAACTCTCACACGCTCCTCGACGAGACTGTGCGTCTCCACATCTTTCTGCCGACAAAAGAGACAGTTAGCTTCTCTCGTGGTATTTAGCTGACAGAGCACTCCTCCTCTTCTGGTGTTAAAACATTAACGATCACTTCCTTTAACATTAATGTTAAAGGACCCTGGTGTATTCCGCTGACACATTAATGAATTCAAAGGCACAAAGAACTTTGACAGAGGCAGTCACAAGTTCACAAAAACAGTTTTGCGACGCTTTTGAAGGACATTTTGTGGTGAGGTAAGTACTAACCCTTGTAGCTCCCCTTAAAATGGAAGTGAAACAGCCGTACTCCTTGGAGGCTGGTATCAGTAGAAATATTTCGGCTGATTTATAAGGGGAGAGTGATTAAGTCCTGAGGAACTCCGACTAGGGCTTATGAGTCTGTGTGGGGGTGGATGAGAAGGCAGTGGTGGATTTTCGTCAGGTCATTAGGCATTTCAGGATGTCAAAGACCTCTTCTTCCAATCAGCAGACGTAAATCACCTGCCTGGCTCTACAGTCATCCACGTCTCGCCAGGGCAAATTCAATTAAACAGCAGTTCCTGGATGAGTTGGCAATCCCTCCTCCTGCTGTACGGAACCAGGCGTGGGCTGTGAAATCTTTCACTGTTTTATGTGTCATTCTTTTCATCTGCTCTCTCTCACACTGTCTCACTCTGCTCTCTCCCTCTCTCTCTCATATGCTCTCTCCCTCTCTCTCATATGCTCTCTCCCTCTCTCTCTCATATGCTCTCTCCCTCTCTCTCTCATATGCTCTCTCCCTCTCTCTCTCATATGCTGTCTCCCTCTCTCTCTCATATGCTCTCTCCCTCTCTCATATGCTCTCTCCCTCATTCTCTCTCCAGTTGTATTTCTTTGACAATTGAAAAGGCTTTTGAACATTGCGTGTTTGATTTTCCAAACAGGATATCGATGCTGAATGCAGACCCTAGACAACAAAAGACGCTCATAATTTTTCTCCTCTGCAATATTACAACCCTGTAAATAACATCGTTTTGTTAATAGTGGCACGCTAAAAGTCTTTAAATCTGATAAACAACATGCACAAGCTGTGGAGTTTGATAAGTTATAGCAATACACAGCAAATCTGTGTCATCTCTGCCCAAAATGCTAAATTATGTGTATCTACCATTTCGTACAACTGCTTGTTCTTACGTGTATTTGTATTCCATTGTTATCTGCTTAAACTTCAACACTGCTCTCTTGAATTATCTTGAGACATTTTCTTATCCGTATTATATCTCTACAATTTGTTCCTCAAATCCAGCTTTTTAAGCAACGATGGGACCGCCCTCCAGAAAAAAAGGGTGAGGTAACCTTGCCTGCAATCCCTGGCCAGGAACAGATGGAAGCAAACAGGACTGAAAGCCTCAAAGTGAAGTCGGATTAAGGTCATTGCAGAGTTTCATAACCATAAGAGATATCACAATATCAATTAGAGTCACAATAACCCACACAAACATATGTATACTTGGACTGAGTTTCTAATCCACCCCGCAATAGACCACCCAGTCATCTGTATGTAACAGGCCCAAGCCCAACCCTACCCCGCCCCACAGAAGCTGCGTAGGCCTATAGACACATTCCACTTCATTGAGTCCAAACCCAGTCCCCGATGAGAGAGAAAAAGGAAAGAAAAAAGGAAGGAGAAAAAAAGAAAAGAAAGAAATCCCTTAATCCCTGAATTGGGACAAGTTTCTTGTGAATGATTCAATTTCCTCTTCATTGTGTCATGCGAGGTTGAGGCTGTAGTCACTCAGAGTAGGCCGGTGTCCTTGTTCTGGTGAGGGTCGTCCTCTTGGATCAGGACAATAGAGGAGGTGGGCGCTGGTGTCAGACATAGAACAAAGAAGAAACTACAAGGTTGATTCTGAGATGGTATTTTTGGGGGTCTGCAATAAGAAATTCTGGAGCTATTTAGAAGCTTTGGCACTGTTTGACTTTAATGCAATTTTATCCTACTGAGACATGGTCAATTGGGTGGGCGACAGTGAATGCTCAACTACCCTGCGGTGTCATGAATCTTGCCCTGGGCTACAGACTTGATAACGACGGGAGCTAGGGACAACAGCCACTCGAACCCAGGAGAAAGGTTTGCTCTCCAGCAACTAAAATGTGAATTATGATGCGATGGGATGTTCTCTGTGACAGCATAAATGTTTTCCTTTTTGAACAGAACTGAAAGGTAGAAATGGTTATTTGTAAGACTTTGTAAGGTTTGGGGGTGGTTTGAAAACTTTTGAGGGTTTGATACTATTTTAAATGCCAGTCAATGCAATGGTGATTTTGTACATAGTTCTGTTTGGTAGATAGCTATCAACCTCAATATGAATGGAATCTATTGGTCAAAACTTCACACTCCAGTACTTAGGTAAGACCAGTGAAGGGTGACCAATTAAAAGCAATTGGGCAGCTTGAAGTTAAATCATGGTAATTTTAGACTCCTTTGTGGTCTACATCTTAATGACCAGTTGGCCTCCAAACGTTTCTAAATTGAGTGAGTTCACCAAAATTAATCAATTAGAAACATATGCTGCTCAACAGTTGCTGTGACATGAGGAGGCTTGTAAGATGAGATCCATCTGTGCCCCTGGTTTTGACCACGAACGCTCCATTATACTCTGTTGACAGTCGAAAGGACAGCTTTAGATCAGGAGAAAAGCAAGGTTAGGCCTAGTTCATTCGATTAACTTCACATGGCCGTGTGTTCTGCTGCGTCTCTGTGTTCTGGAGGAAGACGTGGTGGAAACAGCGAGCGAACACAGAGCAGAGCACCACCTGATAGTTCTTTGTGGGACGAAGAACATTATTATTCCTGTATGTGTTTTCGTATCTACGCAATCATTCTGACACAACAAATGATTTTCTGAATGATGCTATTTATCATGAACCTGAAGTACCTCATGAGATAATGTTCATCCTGGTCTAAGGAAATACAGACTAGGTGACTTAAATGGATATTAAGATGCCTTATCAATCATGCGTCTAACTATACATGGTATCAGAGTGTGATAAATGTATAACCAACTGGTCTAAAAATACCAACATGCTTTACATACCCAGTCTCTACCAAGTCCAATTTGTGGTTGAAAATACATTGTTATTGATTTATATTCTAATAAACCTTGTTTCTACCTGTCTGCTGTCCTGCACAAAGCTCCCAGATGTAATTGCATTTCTAAGATAATGTAACACACAATCATTCATCTGACATGGGCTGACAGCAATGTCAACATTACTGTGCATACATCACACCGGCATTTTTTTTTGCCAGAGAGTAATGTAATTAACTAGACACCATTTCACTACAGAGCCAGTGGCACAAACATTTAAAACCCTGCAACAGAACACTCACCTAAGACTTGTATAAATACAGAAATATATACATATTCAAGTAACACTGATATTTAGTGTTTTTGCCCAACCGCCCTCCGTTCCACGTTCTGTACAGGAAGTTGGTCTTGCCTCATTTTGATCTTTTGACAAGGAAAACGTTCTGCTGGAGAGCATCTGCATTGAGATATGAGGATATGTGTATGAACATCTCAAACAACATCAATCAGGCTACTTCTCATTCCAGAACCATCTGTCTAGCCCAGATGCACGTAGACAGTACCTGGCATTTGCATTAGAATGAAAACAATCATTTAGATGAATCACACACCTACATTAACATGACATCACACAAAAAGAGCATGGTTGTAAAGTGAAGTATGCAAGTTTGATAACAATAAACATTATGATGCAACACAACTGCGGTCAGATGCAGACAAACGGTCTTATTTCAAACACAAGAATGCAGCTACGGTTCAACTACTCAAAAACTGTTTGTGAAGAGAAAGATCAGAGTGTGAGTGCTGTCTATCTGTGTTGTACCAAGCTTCTCCCTGGTCAAGGCTATAAGACTTGAGGTATTTCTTGGCCCTTCCACACCATGCAGTGGTGTTGGTTGGGGGTGGGGTGTGTATGTGTGTGTGTGAGTGAGTGAGTGTGTATTTGATGGGCCTGTCAGTGCGATGTTGAGGCTGGCTCTAGGAACCTGTTATCTGTAACACTCAAAAGACCCCAGAATGCTGTGGTACAAACGGTGTTTTCGTGTTGCACTCTCAAGTGCCTGGTATAGGGCTTCTTTCAGTGTCTGAGTGTGGGAGCAGACAGCTAGTGAAAGCTGGAGACTGGCTAGGTACGGCACTAACCCATCATCACAACTCCTTGTTCTCTCTGGGAAACATTTTCCTGTTGCAAATATTTCTGGAAATAATATAGAACTAAATTGATGTAAACACTTCTGTGATAGCGAGCAAGAGACGTTATCAGTGATACCTGGATGTTTTTGGACAGCTTGTCCATATTTCTGCACTAGGCAATTTGGGCCCAGAGTTGTCTGTACACTGAAAAGGGGAGAGGCCAACACCGTCATGAAAGCATAAACAACTCCACGTCCTCTCTCTCTCTCTCTCTCTCTCTCTCTCTCTCTCTCTCTCTCTCTCTCTCTCTCATCTCTCTCTCTCTCTCTCTCTCTCTCTCTCTCTCTCTCTCTCTCTCTCTCTCTCTATCTCTCTCTCTCTCTCTCTCTCTCTCTCTCTCTCTCTTTCTGTTGTGCTGTCCATCCAGTAGTTGCTTCTTAGAGGAAGCCCAGCCCTAATTGAAAGATCTGCAAATGTCGTCCATATATGCATGAGGAGCTTCTGCACCTGCTTCTGGTTTCAAATGAAGCTTCTACTTCTTTTCATTCGTGTTTCTTTTCTGGGTTCAACTGTATACTGTAGGTTGTTGGACACAGGCAGTTGGAGATAATTCAAACGCCCAGGTAATGTCCTTTAAAAGTAACACATTTGTACAAAAGATTGAATACAATGGAAAAGCACATTTGTTAATAAAAGCTCAAAATGTTGGAAGAGACTCTATTGACAAGGAAACCCATGACCCAGGAAATGAAATCAGTTTTACGACCTCTATGGAGGCACGCAAACTAGCTGCCTTTAATGACTAGAGGCAGCCTCGAACCCATTGATCCTTCCTGTGCCTTCCCCTCTATCCCTTGTCCTGTCCTTTGGCTTCCACTAACTTCCTCCCCTCTTCTCTCCCCTTCAACATTACCTTCTACATCTTCTCCTCCGGTTCTCCTCTCTCCCATCCACTCCTCCCATCCCCATCCATCATCCTCTTGTTATTAGGTCTTCATCTTTCCCCCCTCCACCACTCCTCCCTTTCCATCTCCTCTCCTCTACCGTTTTCTCACTCACATCTTCCTATTGCTCACCTCAAACAGCTTACCATTCCCAGAACGAACCCATTCTACACTACTAATGAGCAGCAGGAAGGGCTGGTATTGAGGTAGAGCGACAGGGAGATGGGCTCCCTGCTGTGTCCTCCCCCTGCCTCCCCCTGTCTGCCCACATCTCTCTACCCTGTCTCCGCTGTCTAAGTGGGAGTGTCCAGCTGGTCACCAACGGTAACCAGTGGTAAGCGGCGGGGGCCCACGGAGGTTTTGACCCCCGCCGTGGCGATGGTGGCGCTCCTCATAGTGGGGGTGACACCCCATGGGGACAGTAATGAGAAAAAGCGACCTGCCACTGAGAGAGGCAGTAATTACTCTGTGGCATTTGTCCTCTGCTGACACACACATCTGAGTCTTCTCTTTACCTGTCTCTCACCTATCTATCTACAGGGTTCTCTGTCTATATGCAGATGATTGCTCTCTATCTCTTTCTATCTCTCTCTCACACTCCCTCACCCCTCTCTCGGCCTCGTCTACTATATCTGTTCTGCTCATTTATGTGCGCCTCGTTCCCTGCGTTTCGTTCTCTCTGTTTCTTCCTCCTTCTTGACCCCCCTCCTTCTCCCCTTCCCACCTCAGTGAAAAGGCCATCTCTCTACGCTCTTTGACTGTACATCTTTTAAATAATGGAGAACACAGCAGCTTTGATTTTGAAACTTGTATTCACAACATATTGCTTTGTCAGAGGCTTTATGTCAAGTTGAAGAATAGGGTACATTTCAAAAATACCAATTCAGTTAATTGCAATCAAGTTAATTGCACGTTGAAATGTGTGACCATCAAATGTGAATAACAGCATAGTAATCATAGTAATGACAAATAGCAATCATCATTAAACAACTTTAGCTCCTGCTGGGCATCATGTGACTAAACATACCTCAGTTTAAATCAACTCCTTAAAGTATTCTCTAAGCTCTAAAATAAGGCTCAGAACTTCTTTCCAATATTCAACTGTTAATAATCATGCATCCTTATTATAGATTTTACAACCTTGCACCAGTGTATCTAGCATTTATTTGCAGGGGAATTCTAAACATTTTAGGTCCACACGTCCAAAGGGATGCGAGAAGTTTTAGTTAAAGAGGAAGTTGCTTGCAAATATGAAAATATCTATGTCGAAGAGTAAATATTCCTAGTTGTCGACAGTGTTTGTGTTTTCACAGCAGTGAGGTCTTGAGTTGGTAATATGGGATCCCTAGCTTAGATGAGAGCGGTCTAATCTCTGTTCCCTTGGCATGGGCATTACACAGCCTTTCATTTGGACAGAATTTCATGGTCATCTGAACACACGCTGTAGTCTTTATTCTTTTGCCATGGAGGACCTTTTGTAGTATATTATGAATATGTCACTCAGGGAGGGAAAGCTTGGCAGTCATTGCTTCTCTGCCGTCAGTATCAAAGTCATGGTGGAGGCTTGCAGTCGCGGGCTCGTCTGTGCTTGTGGAGAGAAATAAAATAGGATGTGTTTTCGTTTTGAAAACGAGTCGTTTGGTTTTGGCTGCTCGTCTCGACACTGCTCTGGAGTGTTGCAGTGAGCAGCTCTCTTGTGCTGATGCTTAATCTTTGACCGTGTGCATCCATTTTATTAAGTGCAGTTGAAATGTCTTATCACCTTTTCATATGTACAGATGACATTGCATTGAATGTGGTTGTCTAACGCTACACAACTTTGGTAAGTATGGAGTCTATGACTGTAGCAAAGTCACATATTTTCAAAGGTGGGGGCAGAAATGGAACAAGAAACTGTTCAAACTTCCTGTTCAAAGCAAATGTTTCCTTTAGGGAACTGGCAGACGTTTATTTCCCCCAAATTACCAATACTCACTGCTGAAGAAATGACCAATACCTACCATTGAAGAGCTAGTGTCTAGCATACCCACACACAGACACACATACAAATAAACAAGCACATATTAAAGGGTAACAAATGAGTCAGAGCAGAGTACATAATCACAATTTAAATTGACTGCAGAGAAAAGCTTTATACTGTATTTGTTCTCTTCTTGTTTCATTTGTTCCAAATTGTACTGCCACTTCAGTAGGTGAAGTGACAAAAAAGCATGTCAGTGCTTTTATCAGAACCCAGTGTATTGAGTGGTTGACGTGTAATGGTTTTCAATGTCGAAAGTCTAGCAAACAAAAAACAGAACGGTTATTGTACTGAGTGAGTGGAGCCAACACCCAGTCCCATAATACAATGTGATACACAACTGTCTGACAGACAGTGTGATTGCTGTTCCTGGCATTCTCTAATCCCTGCTCTCCTCTCTCTGTGTCCCCCCCACACACATCCCTTGTGGTGTGGGGGGTTTGAGTTGTCAGCACCTGCCTGGTCGTCGGTCAGCCAACGCTGGACCTGGTCGCGAGTCTCCCGGTCCTGTCCTACATCTATAAAGTTGAATAATGGATTTTGGTGTTTTAAAAACCCATCAACACTGTATGACTATGTTTAGCCTGTGTTCTGCTCCTCTCTCTCACCAACCGTCTCTGGAGGAGGGGATCCCTCTCTGAATTGCTCCTCCCAAGGTTTCTTCCATTTTTTCTCCTGTTGAGAGTTTTTTGGGGAGTTTTTCCTTGTCTTCCTTGAGGGTTTAGGTTGGTTGAGGGGCAGTTCTATGGGCATATGTGAAGCCCTCTGTGACATGCTTGCGTGTAAAAAGGGCTATACAAATAAATTTGATTTGATTTTTGATTTGATTGCCTTGTCCTCAAAAACATGTAAGGCTTCATAAACCAGGCTGTTCTTAAAGGCAGCACAGCCCAAACAACCTACACGGATGCAAACCTAACCTTCTCCTGAGTATCATGTTGTTTTGTTGTCGAACATAAATCACCATTCCAACATTTTCTGCTCCTTAAATATTAGCTTCTTGCCGTCAAGCTATGACAGTCGGTCTTTCTCAGCGCACCCAACAGGTCACGCTCAGATGCTTCTCTTTAAATAAGCCTTGGAATGTGTTTGTTAATGTTGTGTAAATATTTTCTTAGCAGGAATAAATACCAAAGTATTACTGGGAGTGTTCCCAAGATATGCGTGTCCTCATGTATTGACCTGTGAATGGGTCAAGAAGTATATCTGCCACATAGACAGAGCTTATCTGTCTATTTCCACACGTAACATGTACTGTAGGTTTTTATTGAATGTCAATGTGAAGCATAGAGGTAGGAACCAAGTACGAGTATGGCATGAGAAGCTTGATGGAACTCATGCGGTACAGATCTGACGACAGCAGGCTGGTGTTTGAAGAACTTGGCAGAGCTCTGTAATGAGCGAACGCCAGCTTCTCTTGGTAAAGGTGAGCACCACCACTGCCTATAGAAGTGACCTAGTTTCCCTCAGAGCAGAGAGAGAAAGAGAGGGAGGGAGTGATTGAGTTGGGTTAACACTGCCATATCAGACGGTCTGTGTGAGAGCCACCATCTATGGCTGTCTCGTTTTACCCTGCTCCTCCTCCCTCCCTCCGTCATCATCACCTTAACGCTCTCTGGTGCATTGTTCCCCAGTGAAATACATTCTCAGGTGTCATCTGTTATCTGTTTCTAGTGACAGAGTTCTTATTTCACGCCTGACATCCTCCAGTTTGTCACCAGGGCTGGGTGGATATAGAACACATTGCCCAAGGTGAGAGCCCATGCTAAAAGGTTCCATACCTTGTGAGACCAATGAGGGGACCGGTCCTACAAAGAGCATCACAGAAGAGGAACCAGACATCTTGATAATGTTGCACATTATGACTAACAGTTCAATTTGTCAAAATATAATTGAAACGAGTGTTGACTTTATTTAAACACAGTATAAGATTCAAGGGAAGCTCTCAGACTGCATTTGTGATTTTGGTGTGTGAGACAAACAGTATTTCACCCGGTTCTGAGGAGTAGCACATCGTTTAGCCAGAGGCAAAGGTCAAGCAACAGATATTGTCTGTCTGCTCATTTCAATCGAGGAAATTGAGACAATTTATCTGACTTAACTGACTTTCCGGCACATGCCGTATCCTTCAGGTGCACACGGCACGGATGCTGTGGCAGTTTGCGAAACCAGAACTGCGGTTTAGTTAAATATCAATAGATTTATAAAGAGAGAGGGAAAGAGAAGGATGCCGTCAGACTGTCAACTCCTGTCAGGCCACCAGGGTGAGAGGACACCACGTCCCACCGTCACTCAAAATTAATTGTGACATTTAAAAGTCAGAGTGTGAGATAGAAATGCTGCTGTAATGACAAGCCTAGGGACTTCCTGGTCACATGACGCTGCTAGACACCGCCCCTTGGGAACGCCTGGAGACCTAAAGAAGACGTGGGTTGGCTCTTCATGCTGTCCTCTTGGCTTTAGCTCTCTGGCATAATCCGACTTGTGTACAGGAGGTGGTGGTGTCCTAATGATGTGAGGCTTTTACAGTACAGCTCAGTGACATGCACCATCCACAAGTCTAACCAATAGTTGTTGGTAGGTGTGCAATAGTTGTGCAACTGTTGTGTTCCTGGATGTCAAAACACGTGGCTGCCTAATACTGCCATGCCCATGTATGGCATGTGCTCTCAAACCAAGATACAAGTATGGAGTTATGTAAAGTATTGACAGTTTTGATCAGCATCAATCGCCAGTCCCCAGACACCCCCGTTTTCTAAACATAGCTAATGAACATGGACTTCTGAATGAGCTTTCCTCTGAAGTGCCTTGGAAGTCAGTGCCTCATCTCCTATGCTCTCAGACACCAGCCAAACATAACTCCTTAAGGCCCACATATTCAGTAATCTGCTATCGTTGGAAAATATATTAGAAACTATGGTCAAAATGGATAATTATGGCAAGCCTTCAGGTCTGCTGTTTGCCAAGTCACCAAACTGTCAATGTTATAGAAACACAGATGTGTAATTGCATTTTTATAGTTTATTTATTTAAAAGCATGAAATGTGTTACATGTTAGGCACAAGCAGGTTGTACACTTAAAAACAATAAATAGTTCAAAACTGGGCAAAGGAACAGCCACACACCTACATGGGTTAATATATGTCATGCTGTTATGGATAGTAAATTTATTTAAAAACAAACATTAAAAATATGGGTTGCTTAAAGGTCCTGGAACATCAGTGCTATGGACCTGAGCATCTCTGAATTCCTATGCTGAGTATCTGCAGCACCCCTATTATCCTTAGTGATCTTGTAATCTTGAATAAAAGCTAACTTTATTGCACAGTTTGTCTCTAGTCTGAGTGTCCATTGTCTGGTCTTTGGCTGTTGAGATAAGGAATAACAATGCTACAATCAATAGGCCAGCAAGTTACAATGTTGATCGCTGGACCTCGACTGATAGTGTCAGATATATCAGACCGTCTTTGTACTATCAGTCTACCTCCTCCCCTTCCTCCCCCAAAGACACACACACTTTGTCTCTCTGTGTCTCACAATCTATATGTACTTCTCTCAGAGCAAAACAATAAAAACAGCCTTCCTGTCTTCAAGGGGCAATGCAGACACTGGTTACAAGCTTACTCTTTTAAGATTCTGTATGGTTCATGGTACATTTAAAACTGCAGTTTTATTGATTTACATGCTTTTCAGCTAGCGAAAGAAAGTTTGGTACTGGTGTATGAAGTTAGATTGAAAACACTGCTGGTAATTAAGGAATTGTTTGGGTGGGAAAACTGAGGTTTCAGGAAGGATGAGTGACAGTCTGCAGTCATAAAAATGGAGAGAGACAGGAAGTCAGGATGAGAGGCAGGAAGCAGTCATGTGAGAGAGGTAAAGTGGTAGTGATGAGGTCAGGGATAGAGTGAGAGAGGATGGCCTGGCCACAGATGTTTGTTCGGATAGGAGAACAGCATTGGCTGGCAGAATGTTATCACCTCCATGCCTGTCTGTGACAACACAGTTCCATCTTGAGATGGAAAATGTTCACATCCTTATAACTCTTTCATACAGGAAATCGAGAATTAGAATGTACTCAACCCCGTCACAAAGTTTACCCCCCAAAAAAGTTAGGAGGTAGCCCCAGGTAAAGCTCAGCCCTTAAAAGGTTTAAGGGTACCGTTCATTGCACCTCTGAATAAGTTGTAAACCAAAGGTTGTTACCATTCCCTGTATTGTGTTCCTGTCTGGCTGTTTCTGACTGCTTGGGGAAGGGATCATTAGGGTGGTGGAGGTCTGAAAGGGATTAAGTACCAGGGATTTGTTTGGGATTTACACCCCCCTAACACCTGAAAGAACTCAAGACCTCACGCTATGGGCCTTAAAAGGAGGCGAGCCCGACGTGCCCAGAAAACATCCCTTATTTTACAAATAGATTTTGTTTTTCTTCTCCTGCCAAAAAGTATTTACGTGGTCTTAGAACGCGAGGACTTTTGATTGTAAGGTCTGGTCAGATTTTACAGGCGCTAGGTTTTACTTAAACTGTACGTCAGCAAATCCCCTCACCACCATCGCAGTGTGAAAAGAGGGATTTTCTGTCAGACATGAAGGGAGGGGTGGGGGAATTCTTATTTGCACTCAGAGGAAATTCATTTATAAAAACATTTGGCAACTCTGCGCAAAGGCGCCTATGTTTAAGTGACAGCCCTGTTGGCTTTTTATAGAACGGCAGCTTAGAGAGAGGCATTACATCTTTCGCTCCTCTTGAAATTGTCACTCAATAATCCTGCTTTTGGCAAAGAGGAACACAACTAGATTAATGGCAAAACCCCAGATTTGGGAATTATCAACAGAGGGGCAAAGTCATGGACCTCTTTAATACAGCCGCTCCTCTCCGTGTATGTGCTACAGTTTGCAAGAGTTCACCAGTTTTCATTCCATTGCCACGCCATAGAAATGACTTAGCATATTGGTATGGTATGAGTGCCAGTTCCCCCAGATAAAGACTTGAGGACTTGTTGAGGGGTAGGGCAGGGATTTAATAACAGTCGGCTATAACTGGGTCCATCTGTGGCAGCGCAGGGGGTCAGCAATCTGTCTGTGTGAAGTCCCTACTGTACTGGCTTCCCTGGAAAACACAGGTCCCATTTTTGATGGCTCCGTCTTTTCAGGGCTAAGCAGGGCTATGTAAGGGACACATTAGGTACGCTTTTCTACCTAGGGCTAGTCTTAGACGATAGGCTTGCTCTCTGATCGGCACATGGGGACTGCAAGACTAGATACACAAGGTAGAAAAGGGAATAAGGAGCCCTAACAAGGTTGACTTCGACTCGTTCCTCCATTGTGCAGGCTGCTCCTTCCCCATGCCTCCCTTTGTCCTCTTCCCATTCTCCCTCCAGACGTGACATGACAGGGTCTATGGAGGACCGTGTCTAATAGATTTGTCCCCTGCTGTAGTGATGTGGCCTGGGGAAGACGGACACTGCTCTCTTGCTGAGGGTAGAAATCCCGTCCTGTGTGAGAGGAGCCAGGGCAGATCCAGCCATTATCCCCGCTCAGCAAGACTGGAAACCCAGTCAGACCCACTTTTCTCTGTGGAGCTGACGAGTTGGTGTTTCTGTGTGTGTGTGTGTGTGTGTGTGTGTGTGTGTGTGTGTGTGTGTGTGTGTGTGTGTGTGTGTGTGTGTGTGTGTGTGTGTGTGTGTGTGTGTGCGTGTGTACGTATGTTCGTGTTTATGTGTGTGTGTAAACACAGTGCTTTCAAACACACACACACATAAAAGCAAGGATAAAGTTTACTTCCCACCAGTGTGTAAACAACAGTATAAAGACCCCACAATGCTAGGGTGCTAGGGATGTCTGGCATGTATATGTCTCAACAGACAAAAGATACACAGTAGATAAAGAAAAAATGGGTCACACAAATATAGACAGTTCTAGTCCTGGTCCCTGTTACTTACACAGTCAGTTCAGGGTGACTATGATATTCTCCTTGACATTGTCTTTGGTGGTAGAAAGCATTCTGTAAGCTCCAGCCAATATGCTGGTAGCGATTTAAGATGGATTACAGGTTCCTGTCCAAAGCTTAGCCGAATCCTCTGAAATATTTACACAGACAGACATTTGAATTCGAAAAATAAACAATAGTCGTGTCAAGTATTCTATTATCATTGCTCGTCTTGATTTTTTTTGTATAAAACCTGTCCAAAAGCAGCAGCATGTACCTGTCTAATTTACAACTGTTAGGGTTTTTATGGGGTTACAGAAACAGAATCTGCTCACAGAACTCAGTTATCAGTACTGACAGTACTCCGTGTTTCTTCATGTCAAGCATACATTTGGCATGTCAAACTGGGGACTTGGTGTTTGAGTTAACAAACAAACTCATCCATTACCCAATGTTTATCACAATCTGCTCTGCTATAATGTAATCTATGCTAAAACCAAGCATCATAGGGCATGAGCACTATGTCCATATTGGCTGGCTTTATAAGAGCATTGGACAGCCTTGTGAGATATAAACTGCCAGCACCATGTATGCATTCCACTTAATCAGGCAGTTGTTATTGGCGTTTTGCAAAATCCTCCACCAGTTGTTTTGAACTCTTTTAGCTAACTGTAGGCTATACATTCAAATATTTGTCTTTGTCATTTAATAAAACCTCAAACTCAAGTGTGTGTGTGTGTGTGTGTGTGTGTGCATGTCTGTGTGTGCATGTGTGTGTGTGTGTGTGCATGCCTACCACCAGTTTTTCCTTTTCTTTTTTTTCGTCCACACAGCTTTTCAGATCTCCCAACTTGCCCCTCGAAACCCAGCCATGTCAGCAGTCAAGGGTAATGTGCATCAGGCATGTCAAATATAGTCAATTTAGGTCATGTCAGGATTAAATCACATACAATATTTCTACTATGTTTAGTCTACTACCGTTTCCTGCTGAGTATATGGCTTCTTTACTGCACTAGATCATGCTCTGCAGGAAGGTTTCAGCGTTCAGAAATGCACCCACATCTCAATCATATTCCTCAGACAACCACTAACTTTTTTATCTCTGGAAACTTCCTGACCTGATGGCTGTGATGAAGTAGTAAATGAAGCAGTCTACATGGCCTTTCCTTTGTCTTCTTTAGTATATAGTTCTCTTTAATTCTGACAGATCTAGTGTGGTTCATGGTTGCTTAGAGCATTGCCCAAGTGTGTGTGTCTGTTAGTATGTGTGTGTGTGGAGGAGGAGGAGGGTTGCTTTGACTACATTTATTCAGCAGTGTAATATATGGCTCTTAGCCTTTGGTTGCCCGTGGTGGGAATCTTAATGAGTTCTGACTCTAGCTGAGTTCACTGAGAGAGAATTGCTATGTCATCAACTGTGACCAGTTGCTATCAAATCCAGAGCGCCAAGATGGAAAAGAAAACTGACCACAATCCAGACCAAACTTATTTAATGTGACACAATATACATATATGGTATGTGTGTAATATATAAACATCTATCGGTGAACACAGCTGGCTGAAGCTATAGGCTGTTCCGGTTTGTTAATGTGTTAAAAAATAAACACTCCGCCTGTTTCCATATGTTAATTATCTTTCAAAGGGAGGCTATACGACTATACCAAAGTGTATAACAAAAATATGAATTCGACTTTATTTAACAAGACATAGGAATATGATCTTGAATTTGTATTAAAGTAACGTTTCAGATAAATGTTTCTTTTTTCATTGCCTGCAAGTCTAACCTGGACCAGTCCGAAGCGTCCAATCAGAAAACGTTTCAACTTCTAGAGCGAGAGAGCAAACTGCGAAGTGATGTTCAATGAGAGAGGGGGGAGATAGAGAGCGCTGGCAAGTAGGCGGACATGATTTGCTTTTAGTGTGTCAGTCGCATCCAACGGATTCACACAACGCAACATTTGATTTAACTTTAAAATACTTCAAAACGGTGGTAAGTCCGCTATCATTGTTTTTCACTTTACGAGGCTTTTGATGGCTATGAATTTATTTATTTTTAATAATAGACCTGTCCAGTTGCTGTTTTAGAATCTTAGAGTTAACGAGTATGTATTTCTGCTGTTTATTCACGTTATAGGCTATGTGATGTATATTTACAATAGTGTGGGGTTAGCCAGGTAGACTACAACTCAAAAGTGGAATAATAATCTCAGTGACGTGAGTCTTTCAAAAATTGATTTGAAATTGACAATATATTGCTCTCACTTGTAGCCTACTTGGTCTTTGGTATTTTCATTGCAAAGCCTTCATCAGAATAACATGGGAAACGCAGTGCATTTTCATGAGTTTCTTTCAAGAAATAGGCAAATAAAACATCGTTGACTTGTGAGTTGTGAGATAAAAATATCCGTCTCATTAGAGCATCCTATGCTAATTCCTTTCTCTTGAAACAATAATGCTGCGATGTCTTATGAATTCAACTGAACTTTACGGGAAAGTTGCGAAAACTGTTTTTTTGATTTGCTATCCCGCATAGTCTCCAATTTTCCGAGTCCTCCGTTGAGTTTTATTGATAGACTATTGCTGGGGAGGTTGCGGGTCGATGTTAGGCTACTTTGCATGTGACAGCGGGCAATTGAACCCAACTGTAGCCTGTAACCAGCCCATACCCAAGCTTTTGCTCTTCAATACTCCTGTAAATATGTATTGCTTTGATCTGATGGATTAGACAGTCCTATGACGGTGTGTGTTATGAACGCTGATGAAAGGACGGCTAAACGCCCCAAGCCCAAAGGATTTAACTTGCAGTCTTGTAGCCATAGAGTCGTGAGTGATCACAGCAAACCACAATTATCGCTTCTCCGGTGGATGAAATTATGTTTTTAAAATGATTTGGTCAACCCTGATCAATGTGACCATGCCGATATATTGAAATGTTGATGTTAGCCGATTTGTGCAACAGTAACTTAATAACAGTCTAATGATGACGCTCTAGCGTT
This sequence comes from Osmerus eperlanus, assembly GCF_963692335.1. NCBI lineage: Eukaryota > Metazoa > Chordata > Actinopteri > Osmeriformes > Osmeridae > Osmerus > Osmerus eperlanus. The sequence continues at coordinate 10,523,510 of NC_085033.1, read as the reverse complement.
ATTTCGATGTTCTCTCAGAAACAAGTGTTGGCTCGAGGCAGCTCCGGACGGAGCGGAGCTGCAATTTTCCGCATAAGTTAACTTGTGTAATAGCTTTGTGAGAAAAAAAAGGTATGTTTAAATTCCATTGAAGAGAGGCAGATTTGATCAGTGGCCAATTTTGTGACCAGATAGTCTCGCTTTCCCATTAACTAGATCACAGTGACCCATGGTGCGTTCGAACCGCTTTCCTCGGATTGCTTCGAAGGATTGATACGCTCATGTCCTAAACGTTGATTAAAAGCAATTTGAAACTTCACGTTAGGGAAGTAGCCTATGATCTGTTAAAGGGTTTTGAGCGATTGCTTCGCGTTTATTCACCGTGCTCTCCTGTGGTGGTGCCAGAGCGTGAAAAATTAGGAAAATGGATATGTTCCCAAATTAATTACTAGAAATTCTTGAAAATAAAATATTTGAAAAATATTGATCTTGGGATAGATTTCGTACTTGCACGTAGCGTACGTGTATGCACTGTTATGCGCCTTAATTCCCTGTGAAGACGTGGAAGGTGTAGGTCTTACCTGATCCGTCTGAAAGTAAATGGCGAATGGGTATGTAGGGGACATTTTAGTTTTCAACTATATTGGTTCAGTTGTTCAGTAGCCTGCGATGTTGTTCAGTGAGTCATGGACATCCCTTAATGAATTAAGAATGAGTTCCAGCTCACCACCCTGGCATGAATCACAAGGAACTAAGGCCTGGCTTCTACACTACAAACATCGAGTAGCCTGTTGGCTGACACCACAATTCTCATACCATTCCTTCATCTTCTATAAGACACCTGCATTGTAAGGTAGTCATGCTGTAATAGCCTACTGGTCAAATCAGTGGAAAGATCACAGTGGTTAGAGCACGACTGTAGATCAAGAGGTTGCATGTTCCAAACCCTTCCTGTACTGTGTGTTGCTTGGGATAAAAGCATCTTCTAAATTATTATTAAGATAATTATTATTATTGTCATAACATGTTTTGTGATACATGCGACAGAAAAAGTAGCATTATACTCTCAATGGCAAACACACTCAGCCACAAAATGATTAAATCCAAGTGCACAGATACCACAATGACATCATTTCATTCAATTAAATTAAAGAGTCTCTGTATGCAAATGAGCACAGTCTCTAAACAGGTCTGCATGTTAATTAGGCTGCATGCTTTGACACCTCACAGGACAATGAGTCATTGTCCTGAGTGTTTGTCAACCTACTGAGGAGTGCGATAACATTGAATATCACAGCTGGGTCATCATCAACTGTTACACTGAGGAACTTATCTGTTAGGTTCAGTGTGGCATTTCCATCTTCACAAAGGCTTTACCTAGACACAAACAGGGTCAGTTATCCCGAGGAGACAAATCCATTCGAAAGCTTTTCTGGTTCTAGAACATTTTTACAAAGAAAGGTTCATACCAAGAATCATTTTTGTCTGTTTTCTTCCTCCTATCTGAACCGTTAATTCTAAATAATAAAGAGGTCACCTCAAGCATTGTGTACCTTGTTCAGGCTGCTATGTGTACCCCTGAAAACGAACGTGAAAAGGCTCCTCTGTAATGAGTCACAGGGAGGTTGTCCACAAATGAACAGTTTCTTTTGACAAGCAGTCATCGAAATCTGTCCACTGAAAAAATGGTGGTTGTTTAGAGTTTGTTGAGCTGCTCGCCTTGAACTGCTTCCTGTGCTCGATTTGACAGTGGCAGCAATTATGTCTTACTTGAGACAGCTCTGTTTGTACACAGCTTGTCTGAAGCGGAGACTAACATTGTCATTGGATGTCACCGGGGTTTTTAACACAAGTCTGTGATTGAGTAAAAAGAGACTGAAATAAGGAAATGGGTGTGCATGTGATTGATAATAGAGTTAAATAATGTGTGACAAACAATAGTCATTAGGCCTACCTTATTAACCAGAAGTAAAAGTAGGGGATTTTTAGTTTTTCATAATTTTTTCATATATTGTGTAAACAACTGAGATGAACAGGTTGTACCTCAAGGCTTAGTCTTATTTGCTACAAGTCTTATCTTGTATCCCAGGCTGCTGTGAATGTGATTTCAGGGTGTAAAATACACAGTTCTCAAGCTGTCCTTTCTAAAACAAATGAATAGTTTATGTCGTCTCTCCATGTCTTCCTCACCCTAAGGCTAACAGTCACCCTAGTGTTAAACCCACATCTCCCAGTCTATCGCTTCCCCTACGTAAAGTTTGGTGTGTTTGTTTGGTTTGTAATACGCACCCATGATCAGGTGCTGACAAGCTTAATTAACGACCGAAATAGACATGAGGACGGAACGAGAGACAGATCTTTGTGAAACTCGTCTAAAATGTTGCTTGACAGACTTACGCACCACCCAGCAACTGTGGCTGTTTCCCGATACACACACAAAACGCTGATTTGGAACAAATATTTGGGAGATCGTGTTCATTTCCGTGTTGACTCCATGCGGTTTCGATCTCGCGTTCACTCCTGTTGTGTGGTAGCAGTACACAGCAGGACATGGTACAGTCCCAGGAGTCACCAGACGGCTGTCTACAGTGTCTCATACCATGAACTGCAGAAGAGTTTTCTCTGCATTGCAAAGATAAAGCAGAGGATTCACCAAGCCTATGGTGTTTCATGAGCAGTGTGAGTGACATCACTCAAAGCGCCCAGCATCACTCCCTATGTCTTATAATCGCTATGACCCCTGAACCCTGAGATCATCTGGTGCTTGAATTGACAGTGGCTTCTCTCTTCATTAGTCTTCATGTTATCTCTTTTACCCGTCTCTCTTTCTTTCTTTCTTTCTCTCTGTCTCTTTCTCACACTCTTCTCTCTTTCTTTTACATCCTCTCCAGCTTCTTCTCTCTTCACCCGGCTTGTGTTGTGTGGGAGTTCACATCATGTAAAGTACTATGGAAGGTCTCGTATATTGATGTGCCCTCCAAGGCAAGTGTTTATCCTAAATTAGAACATAAATAGACCGGTAGGGGATGTCTCTCTCCGGTTCAAACAGCTTGAAGCACTGAGCAGATGTTGTAGAGGTGGTTTGAAACCCTTCTCTGGTAGCCCTGCAGAAATGACCATTTGGTCTTGTGGGAGATGTGTGTGTGTTTGCACTGTAAGTCACACTCACACACATGCACACACCCACACACACACTTACACCCACACATAACGATAGCTGAGCCAGACGTTTGCTCATTTGCATTGCAATAGGGCACAACATTCCAGTTCCTGGTCACAATACAGCAGGCAAGAGAGAGAAGCCCCATGTAGGCTCCCAGCGAGTTCAACCTGCCATAAAACTGCAGTTCTCACGCTTTCTCCTCCGAGAAACACCAAATAAACACCTTCTAAACAAACTCACAAGCACACAAATAAACAGACAAAAACACAAACACACGTATACAATGCACACAAAGGCCCAACAGGAAGCCTATTTGGAAATGCTATAAAAACACACACACAAACAAATAAACACATAGGATACACACACACAACAGAGGTAGAGACATCACTGCAGTGTCAAACACCAAGGGCACCGAACCAGTGGATATGTTTAGTTTGCTGATTGTGAACAGCAAAATAACCAGACCAAACCTATCCAAACCAGTCCAAACCAGTCCAAACCAGGCTAAATCAGACAAATTAAACAAGACCAGACCAGACTGGACTAAACTATACTATTATAGAGCAGACTAGGCTAAACCAGACAAGGATGTGAACCCATACAAGATGAGAGAAGACACAGTCATTGTCTGTGTCACAATGTTGTGTTCAAGGTACGTTGGAACCCCATCTCTGGCTGCTGCTTACGTAAGAAGGACTTCCATATGGTGTGAGCGCTGGCCTGGGACAGTGGCTGCTCCGGAGAAACACATGGCCGTCCTACTGAGGAAAGCGAGAAAAACACACAACACACACACTTAATATCTATTATCTCTCCCTGTTGAGATTAGGGCATGTTGCTGCAGGGATTATGGGGGATGTGGGGTGGGGCAAGGGGGGCAGGGTAAGGGATTGTATGGGAGGGTAGCAGTTTGTAGGGGTGAGAGGGGGGAAGATGGGTGGGTGAAGGTGAGAGGGGAGGAGAGCGTGCGGGTCTAGGGCAGTTGGTATTGTGGCCCATGTTGAGTGGCAGTGGCCAAAGCTTCTGTATGAGAGGTCCAATAAGACATAGCAATGCAGATCTACAGCACTAAAGAATGGATGTTGAATTCCCTTTATTTGAAATGTCATTTGATTTCATTGTGTACAGTGATTACACACTATTGTGTACAATCATAGCTGGAGCTGAGCTTGTCGATTGGCTCCATTTAAGGAACCAAGAAGAACTCGATTGATTGCAATACCTGAATCTGTGTTATAAGCAAGCTGATGTCATTGTGTATGCAACCTTGCAGCCCACAGTATAGACTCATTTTCCCCCTATAAACAGACTGATCAATAGAAATTGATGACCAAATCATTGTAAGTTGATGACCACCGGCTCATTTCATGAAATGCTGCCTGACTGCCTGGTTGGGTGGCTAGGCTCCCTGGCACTTGCAGTAGTGGTAACTTGAGATCAGTCCAGGAAATATTGCTTTCTTCTGTGTACAGCGTTGTACTCCCTGAAACATCCATTTTGCTGCAACCAGAGAAAAACGACTTAAAAGACTCCATACAAAAAGGTAGACACCAACTCCTACATACATTTACATTTAGCAGACGCTCTTATCCAGAGCGACTTACAGTAAGTACAGGGACATTCCCCCGACGCAAGTAGAGTGAAGTGCCTTGCCCAAGGACACAACTTCATTTGGCACGGACGGGAATTGAACCAACAACCTTCTGATTAATTGCCCGACTCCCTAACCGCTCAGCCATCTGCCCCCCATGTGTAAGTCCAAAGTGATCGTTGACATGTGGATTGATCAAATGATGTGTGTCTGAATATTCTAATTAAACAAAGTGGGAGGTGGAAGCATAGCTCTTCATTAGCAAACTGCAGACTGGGTCTGTTCCTCAGATACCGCCGGGCATGAGCTGCCCTTATACTACTGCCCTTCCCCAGTGTAGAAGCCGGTCTGCCTACCTGCCTGCCTGCCTGCCTGCCTGCCAGTCTCTCTCTCTCTCTCTCTCTCTCTCTCTCTCTCTCTCTCTCTCTCTCTCTCTCTCTCTCTCTCTCTCTCTCTCTCTCTCTCTCTCTCTCTCTCTCTCTCTCTCTCTCTCTCTCTCTCTCTCTCTCTCTCTCGTGTCACGCGTGTGACAGCCTGTGGATGATGACATTCTCCTTTCTTCACCTCTAATTGGTCCTGTGGGAGTCTTCAGGACCCACTACGGGGCTGTCGGCTGTGGCAGGGCCACATGCACGCACACGCACACGCAGTCTCTCGGCTCCCCTTCCCACACACAGTCACACACTGACACCCTCACCGTCGCCCTCACAGGTGTGGCTGGTCCTGGTATAGTCAGGCCGCCAGCAAGCACTCTCATAGACACACACACACACACACACAAACCTTCACACACGACACCCTACCCAGTCCCCTGGGGGCCAGTTAAATCCCCTATGGTAGATGTGATGTATTAAAGTCAGTGAAGCAGTGTGTCCTGAAGGTCAAGGTAAGAACCACCAAGGGTGTTTTTTTTGACCTGCTGTCCACAACAGAAGAGGAGTCTGTGTCTTTAACTACAGTATACAGGATGTATTTAGATACAATACAAAATGGCTTATTCAATGGAAGCTAAAGTACACACAGAGATCCATACGTACTATACGCAGACATTTGCATTCATGATAAACACACACTTTAGGATGCCTCCAGTTTCTTTCATGTGTGAATGATGTGTAAATGAGTTAATCAAAGTCTTTTGTTGTGGGACACTTTTGTGTGTGTGTGTGTGTGTGTGTGTCCTCTATGGTGTTGCATTCAGGTGACTTCCCCCAGCAAGATGTTGTCATTGGATTTAACAGGTCACAGAGCTGTGGAGGAGCGCTCCTGGGGCTTGACTAATAGGGTTCTCCTTGTGCATGCACACACACCCTGCTCTCGCACACTGTACACACATACGCTCACGTATAAATACACACATTTTACTGCTCCAGTTGGCTAATAGCAATGTAAAGGATTTGTCCCTGGGACAAAAACCCACTCTGGGCTAAAGTCCCTTCAGTAACTTCCCACCCCTCAGTTTCAAACCTCCAAGGCATTATAAAGCTGACTGATTCTGACAGCTAATCAATACTGTCTAGTATCTGCTGTGACCTGATTCAATTAAGGCCATTCATAAAGCTAGCCTAATGGTTTTAATGGATGGAAAGGTAGAGCAGCAGTAGCCTCAGAGTGGAAAGGAGGAATGTTTTGCTTGTTTCACCATCATAATTACACTGTGATTCACTGCCTCAGCGTGTATGACTGTGTGTGTGTGTGTGTGTGTGTGTGTGTGTGTGTGTGTGTGTGTGTGTGTGTGTGTGTGTGTGTGTGTAAGCGTACATGTGCGTGTGACAGAGAGGGAGGGCCATGTTGACCCTTGTCCTTCGGGGCTGATGGAAATAAACATGTTGATTGCAGTTCAGCCAATGACAAGCATGCACGGTTGACCAAAACAGGAGATCTGGACTGAGCCTGCCCTCTTCACCCACCTGATTCTGAATTGATTGGACTGGTTCTGAAGCACTCTCAATAAAAGGATAAAGTGGATGACTCAAATGTAAATCTAAACATTGCGATGTGGGTCAACCTGCTGGTAAAACACTGAGCAGGAAATTGATTTAACCTCTGTCCTCATACTCCTGCCTCACACATAGTTTCACCACTGATGGTTTCAATGACAAGAGAGAGGCTGGGAGTCTTGGGAAGGGTATACATTATGTATGTGCATCATGTGGGCTTGAGGGTTTGAGTATGTTCGGGCTTACAGTAGTTTGATCTGGTCAGGGCAGGTACAAAGTGCTGTTAGCCACCATATAATTTGCATTCTATTATTAAGATGTTGCATAGCCCAGAGCTTTGATAGCTGAAAGCACCATAAGTCGTGTAATTGCTCTGTTAGCGGTTCTGACCTGCAAAGTGGTTCATGTGACGTGAATTCTGATTGATTCATTGATTTTTGTGTGTTTGAGTGCAAAGGCTTTTAGTGGTTGCAGATTAAAGGCTGGTTTATATCAGAGGCGGGGTGGGGGGGTCTCTGCTCCCAGGTCGTATTCACCCATTACATGACAGGAACAGTTTCTATTGATTCCTAAACTATAATTGAGTCCTTGAAGTGAAATGTTTGAAAGTTGACAAAGATATCTGAAAAACCTTTCACAGACAAGCGTCTCAAAAAGGTTTTAAATTGTTCTCATTTAAAAATGGTTGTCTGTGATTATTTTTTCATATGTGTTTTACTTTTCAGTTCAACTATAAATGAAACTATAAACCCAAAACTACCAGTTATATCAAATAAATATAACTACAAAACGTTATATATAAATCTTCTCTCTTTTTTCTTCATCAACAGGTTTCCATCCATTCAGAGGAGGGAGTATGAGGGAGGCTTCCCTGACAGAACCTAAACATCTGCACAGATAGAACACTCCACCAACACCATTGAACAGAGGAAAAAGAGAGAGAGAAAGAGAAGACGCCAAGATGAGAACGGTCTTGCTGGTCCCTCTGTGGACCACGGTGGCCCTGGCCCTAGTACTGTCTGTGCCTGTGCAGACCATGTCTCTCGTCAGCCAACCAGAGACTGATGCCAAGCCAGCGACTGGAGGGCTGGAGGTAGCAGGGGACCGCGTGGGGCCAGTCCCCCAGAATGATGAGCGCTTCAGCGAGCTTCAAGCTCTGAAGCGTGTCCGACGAGGCTGGATGTGGAACCAGTTCTTCCTCCAGGAGGAGTACACAGGAAGTGATCACCAGTATATTGGCAAGGTGGGACCTGCAAACCAGTCAAGGCGAAAACGATATGCAAATGCTGTAACATGTTTTGGGGTGATGTTTGAACAATATCAACTAAACACCTGTTGCAATGCCAACTGAAACACACAGTGGCTCATAAATACAAAACACAAGGTATCCATCAATGCCTAGGACTGTGGTAACCCTTCAATCTCAAGACCACCCATTAGGCAGATGAGAGAGGAGGAACAGTCTAGTTCATGGGATACTTTAGGCCTGTAGGGCATAACGTGTCAAACCAAAACTGAAAGAGATGCATGATTGCCTGAAGAAATGAAACAGTGCTTCACTGTGTACCCGACAGCACGAACAGCGTGAATACTATTATTTCTACCTTTTGAAAAGACCAAACAAATCGAGCTCCAACCTGAGCTTGTGAATTTGGGTTTTGGATGTCTTTATATTGGACCCCCTATGTAGTGTGTTTCATTGAGGGCAAGGTGGATGGCAGGATGGCTGGATGGGGTCTGGTGCAGGAGATGAGAGACAGGAGAGTGAGCGTGTAGCTGCAGAGGCTACAGAGGCTCTGGGCCCTCCAGCCCGGCATGTTCTCACAGTCAGACTCTCAGACCAGCCGCACACACAGTAGGTCTCGGATATGACATGATCAAAGAGGCTGGAGATATAGAGGGAAAGAGAGAGAGAGAGAGAGAGAGAGAGAGAGAGAGAGAGAGAGAGAGAGAGAGAGAGAGAGAGAGAGAGAGAGAGAGAGAGAGAGAGAGAGAGAGAGAGAGAGAGAGAGAGAGAGAGAGAGAGAAAAAGAGGGGGGGGACAAAGAGATGAAGAGTGTATGAAAAAGAGATAAGGTAGACAGGTGGAAAGAAAGAAAGAAAGATAGACAGGAATGAAAGAAAGAAAGAAAGAAAGAAAGAGCTAGGACCGAGTGTGTGTGAGCAGGGCAGGGTCTCTTTTCAGAAAGCCCTGAAGAGAATGATCCACCTTGTCACAACCCTCTTTTTCTCCACAAACCTGCCGTGTTACTGCACATATAATGAGATGTGCTCTGTCACATGCTCTGTTCCAGTGTTGCCTCTTTCCCGGGGATATATGTGACAGAGTGCGAGTGCATGTGTGGCTATGTGCATGTGCGTGTTTTTGTGCCAGATTCATACATATGTAGGAGTTTGTGACGGCGTCACTCATGGTGGTGTTGACTATAGAGATGACTGCAGTGACATTTGTACTTCGGAGCACCGATCTCGATGTGCGTGGCGGAGTATGAAAGCATAAGCTTCGTACGTGTGGCTGTAATGGCCACGGGCACAGGAATACACTGTATGATAATGAGAAGGCTCGACTGTGTGCTTGGGGGGGAGGGGGGTAAATCTATGATCTATGATCATTCTTCTTTGCCCGTGCTGAGGTGTCATGCCTCTGTTTTATTTTCTTTCAAAGACACTTCCTTCTCTATCCCCTCACCACCGTAATTTCCCTAGAGTGGGTTTGTTCTGCAACCTGCTACACTACTGCTCGATGTGCTGGTTCGTAGCTGGACCTGGCTCGGGCTTTCAGAGATAATGGATGGGAGGGTCCAGTGAGAGCTCAGGGACACATATCGACCGCTCTGATAGCTTCTCTGATTGGACAGGTGACGTATGGGTGTGATACATCTGGTGCAGTGGAAGATATAGTTAGACGACTAGAGCCAGAGGGTGGGTGTAGGTATGATGTACATACAGTCACACAGGGTTCATTTGAGAATCAAGGAGATCGCCTGTGTTTGATTAGAGTGCAGGCTGTCTCATCAGAGATCTGGTTGACTGTGTGTTGATTCTGCCCTTGTTCTTTGGATCAAACGGTTCTTAGATCAAAATCTTCTAACAGGTTCTAGCCACCCCAACCCCAAGCAGACGTGAAGGTTGCCTACAACCTTTAGCCTTTATCTCATAAAGCTAGCTCAATCTTAGCTAAATATGAATGTGCTGACTCTGTGTTGTGTTTCATGAACTATAGCTCCAGTCAGACATGGACCGGGGTGACGGCGGTGTCAAGTACATCCTGTCTGGTGAGGGCGCGGGCTCTTTGTTCGTCATTGACGAGAAAAACGGCGACCTGCACGCCACCAAGAAGCTGGACAGGGAGGAGAAGGCCTTCTACACCCTCCGGGCAACTGTGGTGAACAGGAGCACAGGTCACAAGCTGGAACCGGAGACAGAGTTTGTCGTCAAGCTCCACGACATCAACGACAATGAGCCTAAATTCGCTAAGGAGGTCTACACCGGAACAGTACCAGAGAGGTCCAACATTGGTGAGTCACTCACGATATCTCCATCTGGTTGTTTGATTTAGGTATGTGTGTCAGAAATATTATTGATTGATTAGTATTGAAGACATTTGATAAATCTCTCTCTCCCTCTCCCTCTCCCTCTCCCTCTCCCTCTCTCTCTCTCTCTCTCTCTCTCTCTCTCTCTCTCTCTCTCTCTCTCTCTCTCTCTCTCTCTCTCTCTCTCTCTCTCTCTCCCAGGCACGTCAGTAATCCAGGTGACCGCCACTGATGCTGATGACAGCATGTACGGAAACAGCGCCAAGCTGGTGTACAGCATCAGCCAAGGACACCCTTACTTCTCTGTCGATCTCACCACAGGTCAGTGGGCTTGCGTAGCGGAGGTGGTTTCGAAAGACCAGGCCGGTGTGCAGGGACAGTAACACAGTGTCAAGAGATCCAGGCCGAATGTCTTTGGCGAGGATGTATCACGCTGCACCTGTAGTTCCTCTCCTCTACAGGCCTCTCTTTTCTTCCTAATGACCTGTCTAGTGAAGAGGATGTGAGAGTGGACTGCCCCCTTGCTTTAGTGAAAAGAAAAATGAATGTCTCGATGAAAGGAATTGTGTGTCTGTGTGTACGCGTGTGTGTGTGTGTGTGTGGCAGGGAGCGGTTGATGTATTGTAATGCACTACTCAGAACCGGGCCATTAGTGCATTCCCAACCTCCATTTTCACTGTCTAAAGCAGAGCGACGACACATTTAATCATTTATAATGTGCACCCTGGAAAATCTCCTCCACTGTTCTGTGTTTTAAACAAAAGGGAGATGGCCTCAGAAAAGGCTGCCAGATTATGACAAGGCTTAGCAGCGATATGCCTGATCCCAGTTGTGACATGCCAGAGGTTGTCCCTGTCACACACACACACATTTACACACAGACAGGACTTGAAAGCCTAAGAGCTTTGGAGACGAGAAGAGATGGGTCCCCCGTGGGCTCGGGGGTTAATCTCTAAAACAGAAGCTCTTATTCACAGAAACGCTCCGACAGAAGCTATTGTACGAGGCAAAATGACCGCCTGACTGGCAGACTGCTTCGCTTCTGTCCATGTCGGGCAGTACTCAGTGTATCATGGACGCTTAGAGGAGGGAACAGCCCCCCGCTCAGCTCCGCTCACGGCTGTGTTCAAACATCCTACGTACACGTTACCTGTAAATGATCTGTTGACGTTCGTGGAGAAATGACATTGACGCTGTTAAACATGGATGTCAAACGCAATGTCGTACAATTTTTCTTAAAAAAATTAAATTAAATTAAAAAAGATACAAGAAGGAGTTCATTGTGGAACGTAGTATGGAATGAGAAAACGTACCGCTCGCAGAAGCCTGTTCTTTCGAGCTAGAGTATAGTGTCCTAGTCACAAAGAAAGGGCAATGAAAGCCTTCGCTGTAGCTTCACATACTGTAGCAGTGAGTGGTCGATGATGTGGATTCACTAAACTCTTCAGTTTGCTCGTTTTCTGTGTAGGCGTGATCAGGACAGCCTTGGGTCCTGATGACATGGACCGGGAGCAGCGCGAGCACTACCAGGTGGTGATCGAGGCCAAGGACATGGCCGGCCAGAGGGGCGGCTTGACCGGATCCACGGTGATCAACATCACTCTGACCGATGTCAACGATAACCCACCACGCTTCACACAGAGTGAGTATTAATGTTTCGCACACTGTTTTTATTGACCAGGAAAAGCCTGTATTTCCCCAGAGACCAATCACTGGGAGTACTCCCAGTACACTTTGGAATTGGCAGGATGAAACGAGGTCCTCTGGGTGTGGGCTTCAGCTGTGCTCACCCCATGGGGACGTCATTCAGAACTGTCTGCTGCACACAGTGTCATCTCTCAGCAGAAGAGGTGGTAGCTGAGTGTCCATCGAGAATGAGGACATGATTAAACAACCACAGTGCTGGCCCAGTTCACAAAGTCATTCAGTTTTTTTTTTTTTTTGTAATCCAGATTAAATCAACAGAGTACTTCTCTCCCCCTCTCTTTCCTCTCCTCTTTGACACTCTCTCACTTTCTCCCGCTTCCCACTCTAACCTTCTTTTCCTCTCATTCTGACACTGCCAATGTTTTCTCTTTCTTTATTTCCCTTTCCTCACCCTGTGTTGTCATGACTGGCTGCTGTCAATTGATTGCACCCGGGGATCTGTTGGACAGATTGCTTTGGCATTACAAAATAAGTCCCTTCATGCTAGATGGTAGAGGGAAGGCTGATCACAAACACTCACACACATACATAAACACACACACACTACAGTTTGAGGTGGGACGTGGCTGGGAGGACCATTCGCCTCTTTGTATTCAGTCCTGTCGGAGACAATATTCACACTCTTACATGTGTTCCACGGTTGTGTAACACTGCCTTTTGGTTCAGGCTTCAGAGCAGGAGTTGTCCATGGTGGTAAATCACACTGAATGTTGAACTAATGTTCTTCTGAATGTGTGCGTGTCAATGCCTCCAGGCATATACCAGTTCAGCGTTCCTGAGTCGATGAGGGCAGGGACTCCCGTGGGGAGAATCCGAGCCACAGATAAAGACATCGGCAGCAATGCCGAGATGGACTACACCGTAGTCAGCGGCGACGGCATCGACGTGTTCGACATCAGCACAGACAAAGACACACAAGAAGGAGTCATCGCTGTTGTCAAGGTAAATACCATCCGCTGCCAGTCAGCATCTAGACTACACGGACATGTGTCACGGCACAATGCCAGTGCTCCAGCATCAGTTGGGTTGGCTAACTCTGCGGCGTTCTGCAGCCCCTAGACTACGAGAGGAAGCGCTCGTACACGCTGGAGATCCAGGTGCAGAACACGCAGCTGGACTCGCGCTTCCTGTCCGTGGGCACCAAGGACATGGCGACGGTGCGCGTCAGCGTGGAGGACGTGGACGAGCCGCCGCTGTTTGAGCGGGCCAGCTACATGATGGAGGTGAAGGAGGACGCCGCCGTGGGCATGGCCCTGGGCTCGGTCAGCGCCGTGGACCCGGACGCCTACCGCAGCCCAGTCAGGTATGGAAAGAATGTTCCGGAACGTCAACTCTTCAAGTCCGACCTGCTGGCTAGCACGCGGTGCCAATCCTAGGCTAGAATTGTGGAAAGGCGTCATAGAGGAAGATGTGTGGGTGCATGTGTGTGTGTGCTTCCTAAACCCACCTGTGAACTGAGCAAATTAAATCATGGTCCCATGATCCCTAATTATCGGCTTGTTGCCACCCTCATGGGTAGTCAGGTAAAGGGCATCGAGGTGAAAGAGAACCCGTCCAGGAGCTGCCACAGGCACACTGTACTCTGTATCTAGTTGCTCTGTTGCTCTGTAGGGATCTGTCCCTCCATCTACCTGACTGACAGGGTAGGCAAAGTAGACAGAGAAAGAGAGACTAAGAGGTAGAGAGACTTTGAATAAGAGCAAATTACATATTACCACCGTAAATCGAACCCTGATGACATTCTTTGTTCTCATAGCGCTGCGGTACGAGCAAGAGCTTAGGTCAAGTGGAATCAACCCCACTCAAGGGGTTCGACTACATTCAAGAATAACTCTTGACTGCATGCTTCACGGCACACTCCGCCTCGTTCTTTCTTTCTCTCGCTCTCCCTTTCTCCTCCTCCCTCTCATTTGGGGTCTGGGCTTCTTGCAGGTATTCGATCGACAGGCGCACAGACCTGGACCGGGTCTTCAACGTCCACCCGGGGAACGGCTCCGTGTTCCTGCTCAGGTCTCTAGACCGAGAGGAGGCGGCCTGGCACAACATATCCCTCATCGCAACAGAGTTCAGTGAGTGACCTGTCCCAACGACATGCCTATGACTTCCAGCGCACTGATGAGGCGCCAACATCCTCATTAGAGTGAGGATCCAACCTGATGGTTGTGTGTTTCGGTCTCCTTTCACAGACAACCCCCGCCAGACCAGCCGGGTCCCTGTGTACGTGCGCGTGCTGGATGTCAATGACAACGCGCCCGTCTTTCCCACCATCTACGAGACATTCGTCTGCGAGAGGACCAAACCCGGCCAGGTATGGACACCTCCCCTGATGAACCCCTTACAAATGCTCTCCACGTCCATGTGACAAATGCCCGCCTACGTTTATATACTCACATGGTGCTCGTTAGTACTTGTAACAAGTGTTAACCTGGTCATTGAAGTGTGTTCCTAGTACAATACCACAAAACCATCTATTTGACCACAAATAGGGGGTACATTATTACCAAATACTACCCGGCAGGTTTGAATGCAGGCAGTCGGGTGTCTATTAGTCCTATAGCGTCTCAGGTGGCTGTGACAATAAGACATGTCCATCATTCCAGCACATGCATATGGAGATAAAGCTTGGTGATGACAGCCCACCCATCTCCTGCTGTGTGATTGGTCCCCTGGGCCCTTCTCTCTTCTTCTATGGTGTCTGATGAGCTAATCCGTCATAGAGGATGACAGGAAGCTGTCACACATCAAGGACGAGTTTGAATAGGTGGCTCATCTCCTCTCAGACTCTTTCATCCCCCCATCCATCTAAAGTCATAATTCATTTTGGAGGAAGGAATCAAGCCAACCCTGCTTCCCAGTGGAGTGCACTCGTGCGTGTGTGTTTGATTCTCTGTTCACGTTTGGGACTGTGTCCTGTAGATGAGGAGGATTTACATGAGGTGTGTCTCTGTTGTCCTGTGAGCAGAAGATCCAGACGGTGAGCGCTGTGGATGCCGACGAGCCCCAGAGTGGGAACAAGTTCTTCTTCAGCCTGTCCCCAGAGGCTAACTACCGCAGCAACTTCACCGTCAGAGACAACGGAGGTGGGTAGATCCCCCCCCCCACATACACGCTCCACATTTCACACATTTACATTTACATTTAGTCATTTAGCAGACGCTCTTATCCAGAGCGACTTACAGTAAGTACAGGGACATTCCCCCGGGGCAAGTAGGGTGAAGTGCCTTGCCCAAGGACACAACGTCAGTTGGCATGACCGGGAATCGAACTGGCAACCTTCGGATTACTAGCCCGATTCCCTCACCGCTCAGCCATCTGACTCCCTCCCTTCACACACCTAGACTTTCACACACCTGCTTATTGACATGTTCACATCACCACCTGGTGGGTTCAGTGATGTCATTGTGTTTTTGAGGGATAAAATTATATTGGGTAGCTGCCCAATGTCAGATTTTAGAAGTGCATGCCATTTGTTGTATAACTGCCTTAAAAAAGTTACAAATGCCCATCTAAATATTTTGTCAACAATGCCATGGACAACAATTTTGCAGTTATCTGAGCAATCGAGGAAGTAAATAATTTAACCATGACAACAGTCTGTCCAATGTGTCCTCCAAGTTCCACCTGACACAAATATTGTTGTCACCGAGCAGATAACACAGCAGGAATACTCACACGGAGAGGGAGCTACAGCCGCCTCGCCCAGAGCATCTACCACGTTCCCGTGGTGATGACGGACGGTGACTACCCGATGCAGAGCAGCACGGGCACGCTCACGGTGCGCGTGTGCACGTGTGACCGCGAGGGCAACATGGAGCTGTGTAATGCAGAGGCCCTGACCAGCTCAGCTGGCCTCAGCACCGGAGCCCTCATCGCCATCCTGCTCTGTGTCATCATACTGCTAAGTGAGTACAGCGTGTGTGTGTGTTTGTGTGGTGTGTGTGTGTGTGTGTGTGTGTGTGTGTGTGTGTGTGGAGCTGTCATCATCATCCTGCTGTGTGCTGAACGATGGCAAGATGGCTGGGGGTGAACATGAGTGTGTGAGGGGGTGGGTGACATGATATCTGAAAGCAGAACCATCAGGGGGTTGTTGAAACCAGCCAATGGGTGACATGAAATCTTGGCACTCACAATCAAATGGATTGCATACTTTAAATTATGAAAATGACAAGAAATACTGAAACTTTTAGTCAGACAAAAATCTCAAGGTTTTACAGATGTCATATTACGTATTTGATCTCAATCTTATTTATTATTTCCACATAGCCATGACCTCCATGAACTCAGCCAAGCGTCATATTTTACAGATTGCACACAGGAAAAAGTGCACCTTGAATATATGGAAATTAATACAATAGACCTGTCACCTTTTCTAAATTACCTACAATCCCATGGGATGCTGATCTATTCAGCAAAAGAGACTGAGAGATGGGATCTGGGTTATGCATGCATGAAGCAGCTAGTGCTCACATGGCGTGTTCACTGCAGCATGAGAGCTGAGTGACCAAATGGAACCAACTAGCCCTGAAAGGCAAAACACCCATCCAGCCTAATATACCTCAATTCTTTTCTTAACCTCTCTCTCTTTCTCTTTCTCTCTCTCATTGTCTTTGTCTCTCTCTCTCTCGCTGCCTTAGTCTCTCTGTCTCTCTATCTCTCTTTCAGTCTCTCACTCTCTCTTTGAGATATGAAGACCACTATGAATGAATGTTTGATGAAATGAATCATTCCAGTTTGCCATTTGCAGTGATCACGCTGTGCATGGGGTCGTTTTGGGCCGATAAACCTGATGTTAAGCTCCCCTCTCCCTCCCCCTCTCCGCCAGTGATCGTGGTGCTGTTCGCAGCCCTGAAGCGCCAGAGGAAACAGGAGCCGCTGATCATCTCCAAGGAGGACGTGAGGGACAACGTGGTCAGCTACAACGACGAGGGCGGCGGAGAGGAGGACACGCAGGCCTTCGACATCGGCGCCCTGCGCCACCCCGACGCCGTGGAGGAGACCAAGCAGCGTCGCGACATCATCCCCACCGACACGCTCCTGTACCCGCCCCTGCGACGCCACGCCGCCACGCTCGCCGTCCCCACGCAACGGGACAACGCCGACGTCAGGGACTTTATAAACCAGAGGGTTCTGGACAACGACAGTAACCCCACGGCCCCGCCCTACGACTCCCTCGCCACCTACGCCTACGAGGGGGCGGGCTCTGTGGCGGAGTCGTTGAGCTCATTAGGCTCCTCCTCCTCCGAGGGTGACCAGGACTATAATTACCTCAGCGACTGGGGGCCGCGCTTCAGGAAACTGGCAGACATGTACGGGGCAGAGGACAGCGACCGAGACTCCTAGCTAATGCAGTTCCAGTACAACACTCATACACACACAGACACACACACTTAAAACACCTACATACACTCTGCAGACATAGTGACTCTGGACAGGCTGAAGAGGAGGATTAAGTCAGCCGAGTATTTTTTTTACTAAGTGCCCTTCTGTTGCCCTGGAAACTGACGGCCATTGTCTTTGATGTCCGATACGTTGGGTGTTTTCAGTTTTTTTACTCTTTGTGCTAAACAGTCTTCATAGACAAAGTGATTCTCACTTGGAAGTTCTGGGTTACAGAAAAAAAACTTTTGGATTTATATCGTTTTCTGTTCTCCCAGTAAATTGCATTGAGATGAAAAAAAAATATTTGTTTCTCAGTGCTTTATGTCACTGTCAGTATTTTGCCAGATTGCTAACATTTGATGTGGATTTAATAGACATTGTGACACTGATTCAGTATTGTGAGAACAATATGTTGCTGGGCTTCACGTTTGCTTAAAAAATCTTGAGAGACACTTCTTATGCAACAGTGCTTAGTTTAGGCTGTATTACAGTAGCCCACGGATTCTGCAACACTCCTTTCTTCAACCCCCCAAACTTTTAGAGCACAACTGCAACATGTCAAACCTTTTGAAAGAAGTAGTTAAAAAGAGAAGACAGTACTGTGCATAACCAACAAATTACTATTACTGACCCCAAGTGTTTACAGGAAATCAAGGAATGCAGTATCCAACAAATACCTTGTATAGCTTTTAAACTGTATATGCTACCTTATTTAATTAGCTCACACATTGCACATTTTTGTTCTGTATTTCAACTGCTGTCACCAAGGTAAAGAACTGTAACTATTTTTATGAACAGAGACATAATTAATTTGTGTTGTTGTGTTTACACTGTTCCAACAAGCAAGTTCAAAACAAAACAAATTCATTGTTTTTACCGGTAAGGCTCTGATTTTTGCTGGGCAGCTAAAGCATGTACTGTGGCAGACAGCTCAGACGGTTGAAACGTTTGTTTTCATAGGACAGAAGGAGAAATAGTAACTGTTTCTTGGAAAGCATCATGGAAAAGGAACCACTATTAACCAGTTCCTGGACGTTAGTGAAAAGTTAGTTTTATTTTATTCATGGTCATATTCCCGTTGATTTGCATATCGTTTTTATTTTGTTCTATTTTGGTTTTGGTACCTGAACCGGTCTCTTTTCCTAGTTGGCACATCTTGTAAAGGCTTAAGTTCACAAGTTTTAGTTATTTGATTGTGTTTGGCCACGTAATGGGAAGAGGGACACATGTAAAGGTCCTCCCCGGGCTTTAAAACCCTTCCCAGGAGCACGCCTGGCGAGACCGTCATGCTACCACACATGGGCACGAGGAAGAACATCTTTTGCTGTACTTCTCAGAAAAGTCCATAATCTGACCATCGGGATATTATAATCTGCAAGAGGTTTGTAAACCGCCCAAACAGCACAGTTTAAAACTAAAAGCTTCATATTTAATTTAGCTCCCAACTGAAATTATCAACCTTCCTGCCTAGACCTTGAAGACCTTGAAGAAGTGAGTACTAAGTGTACACGTTACTGCAGGACCGTTTACTTGCATTTTAAGTGGCGATAAACCTTTTGGTTCCTTGAAAGAAAGCAGAATTAGTCATGCCATAATTAATGACAAATATTTGTATGCTGTATTGATCTATCAGAAATATGATGGTTGGAGTGGTACTGCCTTTTAAAAGGTTCAATATCAAAGAGAATTATTTCAATTGAAGCCAAAATTAGCATAAATTATTGCTTTGCCACATTAAAAGCATTGGTATGTTAGACTGTGTTGTCAGTTTGGTGCAGCAATTGGTTGGCTATCAAGGTGTTTGTCTGTAAGATGTTCTGGTGGTGAATGAAACTGTGAACCAGTCAGAGCTGCATATTGTGGCAGTGATTCAGGAGCTTAGACGATGTTCATGTAAACTGCTTTTTTATATTGTTGTTCTTTTTTTGTACCAAATATTTATAGGACACACAACAACAATGATGATGATGATTAATTGATATTCTTGAAAACAAAAGATTTACAGTTTTTTGATGTATTTTGGAGGTGTACAATTTGATGTGGGCAGTCAGAAGTCTTACTATGGTGTTTAAATGTTTAATTTTATCATAATAAACTTTTACAGTAAACCACAACAGAAGTGTGGTCCATGGTTCATGCTTTAGAGAAAAAGGAAAATGCTCTTTAAGCAGCAGCCAATTTAGACGAGTGCTCGTTTAACTAATTAGAGTAATCCATAATTTGATTTTAAAGGTGAACCATTAATCTGCCAAATCTGATTCATTTACATTTAGAGAGAGCTGATTCATTAGAGGCTGACTCTGACTCATTTACATTCAGAACCAGATGATTCATTTAGCAACTGATTGTGGATGATCATAACCTGAGCCAGATGGTGCTATTTCAGCCAATGCCTGTGTTAATTGAATCATTTTAGACCTTTGCCATTGTGTAATTTGGTATCGTTTCTCTTCTGTTGATGACCCGCCTTTTTCTCTCCCTCCATCACTGCATCCAGATGCAGCAGCTGCAGTTGTAAGTGTAATACAAGGATAGGATTGTTTTGTATTCAGAATGTTGACAATTATATACAGTAAATCTGTGATGAATAATCGAAAAATACATCCGGGTAAAATTTGAACATCCACATCACATACGCTTTCAGAGATGAGAAAAAAACATATGATAATAACAACATATAATAATAACAACATATAATAAAACAAAAATAACAATTAAACGATGATACAACATTGAATAACCCAGAGTAGAAAAGGATTAATCAAAAAATTTGCAATATAACGGAACTATGTCACCCCCATTTTGATACACTATATGGAATGTTTTAAAGCCTTTTCCTCCTAGCTATGGACGATCTTTGGACCCATCTGCCGAGAATGAAAGACTTTCAGCTAAATATACGCAACACAATGAGCTTGCTAAATGCACATGAACCTTGTACACAAGCTGTTCCAGCTGAGGAATTAGTGGAGAGATGTGACTTGTCCAGTAGGGAGTCAGGTGGCTGAGCGGTTAGGGAGTCGGGCTCGTAATCTGAAGGTTACCTGTTCGATTCCCGGCTGTGCCAAATGACGTTGTGTCCTTGGGCAAGGCACTTCACTTGCCTCGGGGGGAATGTCCCTGTACTTACTGTAAGTCGCTCTGGATAAGAGCGTCTGCTAAATGACTAAATGTAAATGTCCATGCTCATCCCAAGAGTGTCCTTCATTAGGGCTTGCTCACCACTAGTCCCACTGTTAATCTTTAATGGGACTGTGTCGCATGGGGATAAATGCTTGACGAACATACACACTAAAATAGACATACACACATGCATAAATTCCCTCATTAAGAAGCACAGAGAAGAATGTATACATCTTTCTCATTCGTTCTTTCCCCTCTCTCTCTCTCTCTCTGCTCATGCTTTGTAATCTAAAAACATGAAGTAATCTGAATACATTTTATTTTCTATAGCATTAAATCCTTGGCAATAGGATGCATGACTGTGGATCTAGATGCATTTACTTTGGTTAAATCCATCATGCATGCATCAGGTGTATATCGGGGAGTGGAAGAGACTGGAGAATGGATGGATGGTACAGCAGAATAACAAATTGATTTTGCGTCCATTGACAACAGAGCTGCATGTTTGAGTGCTGCTCCTTTGACAGAGTGTAGGAGAGCCAAGCACTCATGAAGAGGGAGAGACCACGTGTGACTACACCAACAATGTCTGGAACTGGTGAATCATTATTTCCTCATAAAGCCGTTTGATTTCAATTAGTCATGTGATCATGGCGAGAATTCCAAACCTAAAAGAAACATATTTCAAGACCAAAGACATATTTCTCGTAAATTTCTCGATTTTATTTGAAAGGCAGACTGGGCTGGTATGAGAGAGAGAAAGACAAAGAGATATTTTGGAGCTCACTTTCCACAGAGACTTGGAATTTGGCTACATTTGATTGGTTTAGCTTTCATGCATTGTGTTTCCATAGTAGCTGCAAAAGAGGGGTGTGACTTAATGTTAAGGATAAAAATAGGCCTGTGATTGATGCATTGTCCTTTCAGGTGTATGTGTGGGGTAAAGGTACATTTGACATAAATGCGTGGTGGGGGGACGGTGAAGAACACAGACAAAGGGTGGAGGCCGGGGAGGCAGAGGCCGCAGGAAGACTGAGAGCGTCTGTGTCGCACTAGCAATGCACGTGCCGGGATCCCTGCTATGTACCCCGCCCTATTAGGAAGGTGTGCCCTGACGCGTGATATGACGAGTTGCTAGTGACGCGCTAGGTCTCGCGTCTCCTGCATGAACCATCTCCGCTTGATTTTCATGAGACTACAGTATAGTGTAATGTACATTATCATCATCATAAGCTTTATTTTGGACACTTACTAGGTCAATAAATTAAAAGACAGACAAACATATAATAAAAACACAAGGTACATCATTTTCTGAGGAGGCTCAGACACCAGTGAGTCCACATATAAGAAAAGTATTGTACTGAACTTAGTACACATAAACACTCTACTTGTTAGGGAATGGATTGAGAACAACACTTCACATTCCCAGCACACTTCAGAATCATGTTTTGAAGGCAACCCTTGACGTCATCCTTACACTCTTTTTTGTTTTGGACACTGGCAAGTTCCTCGTTGACTCTGAACACCCGTTGAGGACTCTTCACTGTCCTATTTTGCTCTGTCTGGATGGTTGTATTTGTTCCAGTACATTCAGACTATTGTTTTTTGTGGATTCTACCCATCACCACTTTCAGTGTCAGTAGCTTCTGTTGTCCCTTCTTTCCTTCTCCTTCTTTACTTCTTTCAACTCATCCAACATTTTTATCTCATTCCACTCCTTGTCCATTAATACTTGGTTCTGCTGGTCTACATCTCTTTGGACAGTAACCTGGCAGTTTGCCTTCTCAACCAGGATACTTTGGAAGTTGACTATTCTGCCCTTGTCTTCACTTTGGTCTCCTCTCCTCCATCTTGTATATTCTCCTCCTGAGTTTGGTCATCTTCACTTCAAGATCCCAGTTTCCTCTCGTCATGTTTTCTTGCTCCATTTTGTCCTCATCTTTAACTTCTCTTCCTCTCCTGTCTGATAGCAGTCACAGTTAAGTTGTTGATGTTATTCATCAGTCACTACTCGGTCACAGGCCTTGAACTCTTGTTTTTCCTTATTTGCAATCTCAGAATTAGGATTGGCTATTTCTTGTTTCCATTCAACTTTGGTTTCATCTCTCTTTAGTAGCTCCAACCAATTATTTCTAGCTTCGTCTCTGGCTAACCACTTCCCTCCTCTCATCCTTCTCCTTCTCTTCCAGCACTCTCTCCCTGGTGTTGAGAGAAGCTCTCTTTACCTTCTAGCTCCTCAGCCACCCTGGCTTGTTTTCTTTGACATTGGTCAAACAAGTTTTTCATCTCTTCCTTTTCCAGCATGACCTTCTGAACAGCATCTGCCTGCGCCTTTAAGACCTCCACTTCTCTCATATTCTGCTTCATGTCCACCTTCACCTTCTCTGTGATGGCATTCTTTTGTCCCTGTTTACTTTAGCTTTAGCCATCATTTTCTCTACTTGTTCCATATTTCTCTTGAGATCTTTCATCTGTTCATTATCCATAATCTGCTCTTCTCGTCTTTTCTGTTTTTAGACAATGGCAAAGTTCCAACTGCAGTAAACATATTAACCTCCATGTAGAATTATAGGAAGAGAGGAATAGAATGGTGTTTTAATGGAGTAAGTTAGTTGCTTGGTGTTGGAAAATCCCCGTAATTTATGGAAATGTGTGTTCCACCACCCCACCAATTTCCCTCTTACACGACCAATCAAGCCTTCCAATTAGTGTAGGTGGCCCGCCTTTTGTCAATTGAACCTGTGACACCTGTGACAACACCACTTGGTTACGTATTTCGATGTCTCTAAAGCAAGTATAATATACACTGATATCAAACGAAATTCGCTGCTAATGGAGTTTAGTTACAACTGTAGACATGCATGGAGTCCATTCAATGCTAGTCAGAGAAATGCGGGACTGTTGTGCAAATCAGCAATGTAACGTTAGCATAGCAAACTAGCAAATTTTTTCAAACCTTTCAATTACGAACATGGTTGAAAATATATGTACAGGACTGTGTAGAGCACAAAACAAGACTGTCGTAATTTTTTAATCAATTATTTAAACCAAAAATATTACATTTATGGGACTCTCTCGATGACCTGGCAGCCATTGTTGCCGTTTGCGCAATATTCACATACCCCTTGGTTTCAAGTAAGGTCCTGAAAACACTTGGTTTTAAGGGGTACATACCCCTACCCCTTAGCCCTACCCCTCGATCAAAAAGAGTATTGGGATAGCCCTTACTCTCACGTGAACATGCAAAACTAAGTGGTAGGGGTAGGGGGTAGGGGTAAAACCATAGAGTTATATTACGGTAAAACAGAGAATTGGATTCGGCCTTAATCCCACTTTAGAGTTTTGTCAGTGTATGATCCTCAAAATGTTTATTCTTAGACCATTTGGTGTGTTAAAAAATATTTGAATTTCAACCGTTTTTCACGTTATGAATTGGCCATGTTTCAGAAAGCAGAGTTTGCCGGTTAAGATCTGCAAGAGCCAGGACCTTGCTGACTCGTATCTCCTCAACATTCAGACTGTCAGAAGTAGCTGACATGCAGTCAATCATCAGGAAAGCTGGATTAGGGCAGACTGTGTCCAAAGTCCATTTGGAACGAAATGATAAAGTCTCATGTATGAGTCAGAGCAGACCTGAAGCACACACACACACACACACACAGGGGCAAGCCGACACACATTCACAAAGGCAGCCCAGAGGGTGTGGGGGTACACACACAGCTTTAGGCTTCAATCCCTTGTCTGCCAGGTTCTGTCTGGCACATGGTAAGGCTGGTCCACCTAGTAAAAAGTGCATAAGAAGACTGTCACAGCGTTACTCTATGGCACATGTAGTGACAGTGTATGCAATTGCAATCCAGGAAAAGGAGTGTTTTTGTCTGTATCAGGTTCACTGTGTATGTGTGCATGTGTGTGTGAGAGAGAGAGATAGAGAGAGAGAGAGAGAGAGAGAGAGAGAGAGAGAAGAGAGAGAGAGAGAGAGAGAGAGAGATAGAGAGAGAGAAGAGAGTGAGAGAGCGAGAGAGAGAGAGAGAGAGAGAGAGAGAGAGAGAGAGGAGAGTGAGAGAGGAGAGAGAGAGAGAGAGAGAGAGAGAGAGTGAGAGGAGAGAGAGAGAGAGAAGAGTAATCATGTGGTTGTATGTGTTATCACTGTATATTGGAGTGCACAACAAGTTGCAACACTAGTCAACATGAGCATGGTTTGTGGAGTATCTGTCCTAGTCCCATTTTCGTCCGCTTTTCAACTTTTGAACTCATTCGGGATCAGTGAGCAAACCCAATTTTCTGTTTGAACACTCCAGAGCTTCTCCAAACAGGACACATTGGATGTGTGAACATCCCTCTCCCTGTCTCCCTCTCTCTCTCCCTTACTTCCGTCCTCCCACTCTCTCTCCCTCCTTTCTTACTGCGCACATTCTCTCTCCCTGCACTCACCACACCCTCGGCCCCCATCTCTATCTCTTTACCAAGAGAATTCGTTGATGTGTGGCCATTCAGACGACAGAAAAACATGCTGTGGAGAAGCCTTGTCTTGGTGTGGCTATACTGTCTACAACTGACTGTCACTGTTTAGACACCAAGGCAATGTTTTCTTGTAATTCATTACTTTTCTTCATATTTTTTGCTAGCATCTTCCATTAGATATTACTGGAGATGACTATATAATTTTTTCCCCTTTCTTTCTTTCTTTCATGAGTACAGCATCTTGGTTAATTACTTTGATGCTTGAATTGCAAATTGAGTCGTCAACATGGAATACATTTCTATATAAAGAAAATAATGGTTGTGGTGCTTGATGTGTAAGCAGAAAAGATGATCCTGTTTGGAACATCAGATCCTATTTAGCGTAGCAGAATCTAACTGTGCCCTTCTGTCATGAAACAGAACAAGCAAAATGTCGCCATGTTCCTCATGGCTGATCAAAAGATGAAAGCTTACTTTCTTTGGCTCTTCTTTGTCTAATTCACTTTTTCTCTTTTCTGTTTTCTCCATTTATATCTGCCTTATATTTAACTCTCTCCCACACACACACACACACACACACAGACTGATAATAGGAACACACTGACTAAGTAAAAACAGAAGAATCAGTGTGCTTCTATTGTGGGACGATGTTTTACGTTTGTGTGACCATTAGGTCCACTAAGTGGACATCACCTCCAAGTGCTATATTGATTGAGCAAAGAGGGCCCTTTTAAACCTATTTATAAAAATGTTTCTCCTCTTGTTCAATATCAGTCTATTTGTAGCTGTTGGTAGCTTTCTTGTACAGAGTTCATGTCTATGGGAGGATCTGAGCATTTTACATGGTAAACGATATAGAACATCTGTTGGAATGTTATAGTTGCAAATAGCCTGAATTGATCACAATTGTATGACATTTCAGAGAGTTCTTAAAAATTAAAAAATTTGATATCTGAAAAACAAAACAACTAACCTTCTATAACTATAGACTAATACTGCTTTCAAATGAAGCACACAGATCAGAGTTTTCATCTTTCTCAACAAAGGTTTCCCACTTGGAAAAATTCTTCCATTGTAACTGTTAAGTGCCCACTCAGTCTCTCCCGCTCTGAAGCAATGCTCTCTCAGAAACAGAGAAGAACAGACCTTTAACAGCTCTCCAGATCTAAAGTCTCTCTTTGTGACTCTTTTAAGAATTTGTGCTGGTCCTTCACAAAACCACTGAGCTGAAAACCACTATTCTCTGTCCCAAACAAACTCAAGAGAGCTGGCTCTCTACCTGTCTGTCTTGAGAGTTCCTAATGTGTGGGCCAGGAGGGTCCTGCTCTCTCACTCTACACGAGGCCCCATTTGTCAAAAACTTTAAGAGTCCTTGACAGAAAACTGTGCCATTGGTTGATAAGCACTTCCTAAATACTGTCATTAAGAGGACTAAGGAAAGCTATCTTCCTAACTCTTCATTTGACAATGGGGAGCGATATGATGCATGGGGGTTCATTTCTCCTTTCACTCATTTAAATCCATTGAGTCAGGAGCTATGTAGCAGAGGTGGTTTGGGGACAGGCTACCGTGGGGATGTAGCCCTGTTAAAACTCAACTGCTGCCCTCAAAGAACATCCTGTTGGTCTGATGGTAGACACTTTCATAATTTTCTTCCTATCAAAAGTGGTGGCCTTCTTTGAATCGAGACACTGAGTTAATAATATTTTTAGTTTAGTTGTTTAGTACCCGGTACATCTTACAGTACTTGGTACACCTTTCTCTACATTAAGGCTTCTGTATATATTAATTAAATTTACATTTAGTCATTTAGCAGACGCTCTTATCCAGAGCGATTTACAGTAAGTACAGGGACATTCCACCGAGGCAAGTAGGGTGAAGTGCCTTACTCAAGGACACAACATCATAAAGCACAGCCAGGAATCGAACCGGTAACCTTCTGATCAATATCCCGATTTGCTAACCGCTCAGCCATCTGACTCCCCATTAATCCCCTAATCATATACAGATACTCATCTGAATAGTTTTCATTCTATTCACTGGTTTGTGATATTCACATGCTATTCACATGCTATTCACATGCTATTCACTGGTATTCACAAGCTATTCACTGATATTCACAAGCTATTCACTGATATTCACATGCTATTCACTGGTATTAGTTTTACCTGCATACCTGTGTCTCCCTGCGGGTCACTTGTGTCAAATTGTTTTGTAAATAGTTTTGCACATATGTGTATGTAATGATCGGACTCAGGAGAAGTAGTAGCGATCCAAGTGCAGGCTTTTAATGGTAGTATAGAGTAGTCAAGCAGGCACAGGTTGTCAACAGGCAAACAGAGCAAGGCAGGCAAATCCAAAGGGTAGTCGG
This sequence comes from Osmerus eperlanus, assembly GCF_963692335.1. Taxonomy (NCBI): domain Eukaryota; kingdom Metazoa; phylum Chordata; class Actinopteri; order Osmeriformes; family Osmeridae; genus Osmerus; species Osmerus eperlanus. The sequence continues at coordinate 10,496,260 of NC_085033.1, read as the reverse complement.
GTCACAGGCTTGGGTCGAACAGGGTCTGGCTGGGACATCAGAGGCTAGGCACAGAGCAGGTACGGATGTCAGGCAGGAGTCATTATCTCGGTTTCTAAGAATCCAAAGGGAAGAGCAGGAGAATGGTCGAGACAAAAACAAAGGTTCAGTACACATCAATCTAGATCATAAGTAACGCTCGGTATTGCAGGTAAAGAATCACTAACAAGACTTCACAGTGAAGAAACAGGCTAAGCTGGTATAGATAGACTGAAATATCTAATCAGGTAAAGGAGATGCAGGTGTGTGTGTGTGTGTTGAGGAAATTCAAAACTCTGGTGACTGTGATCTGGGAAGGGGAGCCACCACTGTCACAGTGTATTACACTGTGATTTAATCCTGTGTTTTACCCTGTGTATTTTTGGTATTGGGTATTTTGTTTATTTGTGTTATATATATATATTTTTTGTATTTGTATATTTAGCATTGGTAACCTGTTTTTTTTGCTGTTGTTTTTCCCTATTCCTATTTCCTCCACCTGCCTTCTGCCACGCAACAATTTCCCCCTGGGGATCAATAGAGTACCAACCTACCGAACATGAGAAGTCACTCTTACTTAGCTGGGAGATACAGATGTATTCATATCTCCCCAGTTTATTTGAACAGGGACCCACATAAACACAGTGGCATAATGACAATCAAACAAAAGTCTGTCGTGTTAAAGCAGTGTGAGTAAAACCAACACATGGTCTCAGCATGCCTCTCTTTTCTCTCTCTCTCTCTCTCTCTCTCTCTCTCTCTCTCTCTCTCTCTCTCTCTCTCTCTCTCTCTCGCTCTCTCTCTCTCTCTCTCTCTCTCTCTCTCTCTCCTTCTCTATCTCTTTATATCTCTCTCTCAGGGTGTTAATTTAACATGGTTGGTTTTCCTGTGTGACCCTCAAGGAATTAAAACCTTTCATCAAGTTCACTGTCCCATATTTACTAATGAAACAGTATGTAATGTACAACAGCGTATCTCAGCTGGCATTCTCCAAAGACAAACGACATCATTAAGATCGTCGTGATGCAAAAGAGAGAATAATATAATAGAGAAAAGAAAGCAAAGTAACCGTCCCCTGATGATGAAAGTGATATCATTAAAATGGAAACCCAAAATGAATGTGAAGGACTAAAAGAGAATGTATTTATCTCCCCCTGAGCTTAGGGGTGGTAGAAGATGGAGAAGCAGAAAGAGGGAGGGGTGAAAGGAAGCAGAAACCCATGCTGCTTTGGGAGAGGACTGGGGCCAGAGAGAGGGGAGAGTGGGTTGGAGGTTCAGATTATAGCTAGGCCATAATGTGAGCGAAGTGGAACCAAAGTCTTAATTCCAGGGGGACTTTGATCTAGAACACCTCACCCAGCCTGGGGGACTGTGGGAGTCGTAGGAGTAATTGGTTGGGTTCCATTTCACTGACGCACACCAGCAGTGAGAGTCCCACTCAGGGGGAGATTCAGATGAAACTGTTCAGTTCTCCATCTCTGAGCCAGATGAAAACCCCACTCTATCTCTCTCTTCTTTAGTGCATGCAGACATCTATTTCAAATGTAATGTATGCATTTGCACACAGTAAATGGTCTATGAACATTATATACTTCCCCATTACAAATTGTAGGAGGCAATTGCTTTATTGATTGAATGCGATGACCAAGTATTAGTTGCGATTCTGAGAAAAATGGGTGTGGAGGGATGGAGAGACTGAGAGGAGGGATGGAGGAGTGTGGGCAGAGCAGCCATTCATCATGTCAACGTTTCCCTTCTTTGTCTGTTTTACTTCACCCCAGAGAGCATTGAAACATTTTTCCTCCTCTGTTCAGCTCCATTCTCCCTCCTCCATGGACTGATTAACTAAGCACGTCTCGCACAACAAATGTGTAAAGTAAAATGTGCATGTAATGCTTTCAAAAGTTACTCGGATGTCAAAGTTTGTTTCAGAGTTTATTCAATTCCACAAACATAGCTATTCTCTCTCTCTTTCTCTCTCCACCCACCCCCAACCACCACAGAACTGTTTCCATCCCTCTATCTCTGTGTCTATCCCTCCTTCCTATACCCCTAGAAGGCAGTCTTCCTCTACCAGCCCTGTCGCTGCCGAGGAGGGGAAGATCAAAGCCTGGGCCAGCTCTAAGCAGCCCTGGAGATCAAAGTTAGGATCATCTATAAGATCCAGTTCTGTATTCTCACCTTGAATAAGCCACAGCACCATGGAGGTCTAAGAAAGAGACATAGAGATTGTGTGAGAGAGCTAGAGAGAAGACATATATAGGTAGAAGAGAGAGACAGGGAGACGGAGAACACAGTGAAACAAAGAGAAAAATGTTGAGTAAAATATGTGATTTACAGAGAGTAAAGAATGACGCCACAGACCAACTTCGAAAATTGGAAGGATGTCCATCAAGTTTACGAAATACACGTGTGATTCCCGCACTTCATATCACCCGTAGAATGTACCCTTCACATTGATGCATGGCCTTTTCTTATTGTACATCCCAGAATCTGTATGGAGGTCGTTTTCCATTCTGTGGGATTAGGGAGTGGAGACTGAGTGACTACAAAGATGGGAGCTCAGTAGGGGAGCTCAGATGGGAGCAACATGGGGTAAGACAGCATCGCCGCAGCAACGCAGACAGATTCTGTATGGGAGAGAACGTGCTGGAACAGGGAAGAGGGGATGCAGTGAAGACACAGTGTGGATGATGCCAACATGAGGCTGACATGTCGGATAGTCTAGCAGATTATGTTGGTGAGACTCTGGGGCAGCTTAGCTTCCTGCTTCTCCCTGTCACAAATCAACTGCTTAAATAGTCTGTTCTTTGGTGAGGGGCTTCTGTGTGGCTCAACTCTCTGGTTCTACCAGGGTTGGGGGGTTGATCCCGTATTGTCACAAAACATAGCAAGGGATACTCACACACACAGTAATCTCTACAGTCCCTTTGATTTTTGACCTGAATACATAATAATCTCCATATTATTACACTGCGAGCCCTTTGCATATTAGACACTATCACCTGCAGTGCGTTTACACAGTGTCATTCATCATGCACACCAACCCTGTCTGAGTGATGTCATCAACCTGTGCCATTCGCGGTCACGAGGGGGTGGGGGCGGGGAGGGGGGGGGGTGTAAATGGGCACCAGGCTCCTTGCTCCACTTAGTCTCCATCTTCAAATAATCAATCATGTGATCAGGACGATGACACACAAGGTGAAAACAGCTGGTGAAGCAGCAGGGAGGAGAGAGATAGGGAACAAAAAGCATAAGAGACTACAAAAAAAGAGAGTGGATGAGAGCAAAAGAGAGAGAAAGAGGGAAGAGAGAGAGAGAGAGAGAGAGAGAGAGAGAGAGAGAGAGAGAGAGAGAAGAGAGGGGGGGGGGAAAGCCCCCCTGTTTTAGACAGGCTTTAGAAGGTTAAGCTACAGTTGGACCCATGAGGACTGCTGAAGGGCAGAGTGAACAAGGACATCTTGAGAGAAGCAACCCTTTTTTTGGTGCAGCATTTCTGACTGACATTTACTCTCTGTGTGATTCATAGCCTGGATGGATCACACATCTCCCATGATCTCCAGGGATAACAGAGATACGGAGTTCCACACTTTTAAACAAACAAGTTGTGAGGTTATGTTGACACTTCATAACTTGAGCTGGTACTGTAGGAACAAGAATCTGGCAGAGAGCAGTCTTATCTACACAACCACACCAACCTGTTCACTGAAGAATCACTAGTGATTATGAATGAGTTATATCCTGCAACAGATATGGTGGAAAAGTTAATTTATCCCACTGTGTGTGCGTAGCTGCTCCAGGCCTTGAACACTTAAGAGCGAAGGATCATCTTCACCCGGGCCAGTAACCTCCCCTCATGTGAACAGGTTCTAAGCAGCAGTTTGAAAGCTCACAACCTCTGCAGTCTTCCATGCTGCATGACTTAACAATCCCCCAAAGATCACCACCACATGGACTGACGATGCAGAGAGTGGGCTTACTTATTTACTCTTTCCTACGCGAACATAGGAACAGACCCACATAGATACTCTTACATATGCCGAAACATACACACACTCTATGAAATATTGGTGCTACTGTACTCCAGTTACCCAACGGTTATAGGAAACACAGATTTTCATGTGCGCTTCAATTTCTTGCCCGAAAACGGGAGAAAATCCAGAATCACACACTGCTGTGCTGTCGTGTTTTGTGGAGATGTGCACTCATCCTCATCTGTCAAAATCGTCCTCCGATTTTCCTCGCTGTTCGTAGCTGCTCAACGTTGACCCTCAGCGAAGGTCGAATGTTTATTCCACCATTTGAGCAATTCCATGAAAAGGGATAGGCCTACTGAATGCCAGCGCCCTATAATGAACCATGATAAGAAGCTACAGCAGTTGGTGTACAGTATATCCTCGGGCTGACAACTGAACACAGAGAGAAAACCCCCACTGCGAAAATAATAACATCCAGAGTATCAGCCATAATCCCTTTTTCTGTTCTCTTTATTAGGGAAAAGCTTCCAACCACACAAAGCGCCACCATCTGCTATCCAATAGCAGTTACCGCTAGCACACTGTAATCCACACATCAACTGTGTACGGAAATTAGGGACATGAAGGAGAAAGAGAAGGCGGAAGAAAGAAAGAAAGAAAGAAAGAAAGAAAGGGAAAGAGAAATTGAGAGAGGGGAAGAGATAGAATGGACTCGCAATGGATAAAGATGAGGATAAGTCACTTATTCGACAGAAAGTGTTTGAACTTTTGATGAAAGTGTATGAAGGAGACATAGTGGGAAAAAATTGAGAGAGATTAAGGGAGAACAAAGGTTTGTAAAAGGTTCAGTGGTTCAGTCATAAGACTGCAGAACATTCCTTGTCAAAAAAGACATTGGATCCCCAAAACACACACACACAGGAACACACACAGGAACACACACACACAGATGTACACGTGCACTTACACGGTTTCTATTGCCAGACACATTCCTTGGAGAGAGACCTCTTGTCTGCCCCAGCGAGCATGGGTACTATCACACCAAGAAGTCAAAGGTCAACAGAACTCGAAAAGGTCAGGGTTGTCCTGTTCCACAAGCATGTCCCCCATTCCGAGGGTGAAACCCTCTCTGACTGAAAGTAAGATAAAGAATGCATTTCTGGATCCCCCATGTGTACATTAGCGAGCAAAACTGTTTGTGTTGCGGTGACACTCGAGTCATACACTCCAGATGTTTATGCACATCCATATCAGTACGTGTTTATTGACCTCCTACAGCTTTCAGATACGAAGAGACCTGCAGATAGTGAGCTCAATGTGATGTCTTGAAAATGCTACGGGTGCCACTGAGTTGGCTGACTGGAATGGTTGCAAAGTGCATAGCGTTTCTACGTGGTGTGCTAGGCATGGCATCAGGAATGCTTTTAGTCACCCTAATCAAACACTATTTTGACCCACTTATCCGTCTGTTTCGGTCTGTGTACAGGCCTGCCATACATTCAGATTGTCTGTCTGTCTCATTTCCTGCCAGTCTTATTGCATGCCTGTCTATCTGCCTCACGACCTACCTGCCTTACTGCCTCAATGTATTTCTTCTTGAGCCAGCCTGCGAGTCTGCCCCATTGCCCACCCGCCTGGTTGGTCGGTAAGCTCGGCAGTGAAAAGGCAAACCAAGGAACTGAATGACCAACAAAGCATCCAATCAAATACTGATGAAAAGAGCTCAGCCATGCACAGAGTGGCACCAGGAAGAGGAGGGGGTAGGGGACTGCATGGTCAAATGAGTGGACAGCCTGCTTTGTTTGCCCACAGTTAGTATGACAACACAGGCTTCAGTCTAAGTCTCCCAAAATGTCGCCTAGTGCGTCAAGACATACACCACATACACACACACACGCGTGTTGTTTGCGTTTCGCAGAGATGACATCTTGAAATCTTAGAATAGAACACCTCCCCGAGCATGCATACAGTAGACATCTGTGACCAACCCAATGCTTAGGACTAGCAGAAGGTTTGTACAATAATAGCCATCAATCATGGCACAATGGTGAAACTGAATTTATCTTAACATCCATGGTATGAACTGTATGCCATCTCATAGATGTGACAGGCTGCTCACACTGATATGAGAAAGAGATAATCTGCTGCTAGAGGAGGGACAGATGTTCCCCATCTTACTTCTGGTGGGACATGCTAAGCCGTAACGATGAGAATTGCCAGTGTGGAAGGGCTGTTACAACAGTCATGTAACACAAACACACACGTGTACAGGCTATGATGAGACACATCATGCTGGAACATTCTGAACAACACCAGTTGTAATCCGATGGATGAACATGATTGGATTGATGACGACATGGGCTCTAGGGTTTCGTTAAAGAGATGTTTGAACACTGTGAAGGCGTATGTTATTTCATCTTAAAGTGTTGTACTGAAAGGTACCAAAAATGACAAATGCACACATTTTATGTCATTTGGGACGAAAGGGACTGGCAAAGGACCTAAATATGAATATAAAAGTTTGTCTATTTTACTCAAATAAACACATCTCACGTTTATTTTGAAGGCATTTAGTTACTTTCATATTGAGTACAAAAACACTATATCGGATGAAGTTAATACATTTTGTATGCTGAATATTACCCGCCAAAATGGATCAAAGGGGTTAGTAAATGGTTAAGAAATAGTCTGTACTTATTTTAATGTACAGTTTCATGATGGTGACATTTTGTGGTGAACAGCGCTCTCTCCTGGTCAGATGTCTAATTATAGACAGACTTTCAAGAGCTATAAATGTGCTACAAATGTGAGAGTAAATGTCTGCACCGCTAACGATGTACAATCTGATACAATAACTGTTGAAAGTAAATCCGAATAAGCGAAAGGAGATGAAAGCAATGTCCCGTCCCTCAAAACAGACACAGATACCACAGAGGAAATGCATGCTCAACTGTGAAGAAAAGTAGGAAGTGCATATTTTGAAGGGAATTAAGAGCAGAAAACTGGGGCGCAGGATTAAAGAGCTTCCCCCTCTTCCCTTCCCCAGGCTGCTGCCACCCACTCACCTCTGGTGGCTGCATGGGGCTGAGAGCGTGACCAGCCAGCCCGCCAGCGGCCCTGGGGCGGCTAGGCAGATCTGATGATGGCAAACTAAGCCCTGGGTGAGTGGGATGATGGTACAGTGCCATCGAGAACACTGTTGAGGGGTTCTGATTGTTTCAAGAGAATTGAACTGAGTTGGAGCATTCTGTAAAGGTTCTCTCTCCTGTTCCATGTGTGAAGGTGCAAGTAAGTTCATGTTAAACTCATTAATGCTTGAGTACCATCTGCTGGCAGTTTGGTGAAGTGTGTTATACATGTGTGGATTCAAGCAGTATAGCTATGGAATAGTAGTAATAGTGAGTTACACATAAAATGCTCACCATTAGGTTTCTGCCCTCTGCCTGTTCTGTTCGTTTAAGTTATGTTGTCCCTGGTTGCGCTCAGTGGTTGTCACCGAATTCAAATAGGCTATTTTGTTTAAGTTAGAGTTAGTGAGTAGTTTATGCAAAATGTAGACTGGACAAGGTAGGGATGAAATTTTGGGAGCTTTATTAGGTTGACTGATGATTATGATTATGATTGATCTTTGATTGAAGTTGAACATAATACTTTTACACCAGGAGAACTGTACATGTTTAGAGCATATCACACAAACAGCTAAATGGAAACATGATAAACATTAGACGTATTCATTTCAGAATGTATTTTCCTTTTATATAAAAATAAAGCATGGCTAACATGGCTGCACTGTGACAACCACGTATAAAATACACAGTGGCAGTTTAAAATGGAGGCTGATAAAACAATAAAAACATAAGTAATCCCAAAAGTGACAAGTCAGTAAAAGGTTATCATAAGGAAATTGTTTGTTTTTTTAAGTCAATAAATTATTTATATTAATCTTGTATTATTTATTGTCTTTTCTTACCTCATGCGTAAAATAGGAAAAGTAAAAGAAAAGTAGTTACAACAAAAAAGGGAAGGAAAACGTTTTGGGGGCAATATTTTTACTCTGAGAATCTTTGACTTTCGTGAATCTTTGACTTTCCCTTTTGAGATTCCCTAGATTTGTGCCAATAGGCTATTGCCAATATTAACTATTTAAAAGGTGAAAACGCATGTAATGATTTGAATCCATAATTATTTGTATATTATTATATAGTTACGTATCAAATTATTTATAATAAACATTTGATTGGTCTAATATTTATTTTTTTATTGCTTTTGCCTGCTGTTGCTGTTTTGAAAGTTGAGGCATCAACAATGGAAGTGGTTGTGTGTTGTGTCATATAATATAAATAGTATAATGATATGATATATATATATATATTATCAATGTTCTCATGCCATTGTGGGGGACATATTGCAGTTTTTCTCAAAAGCTAACACACTAAAACCAGAATTTGAGACACAATTACCAAAATCAAAAAATTGTGAACCTTATCTTGCACCAATTCTGCACAAATGAAAACATTTCCTGCTTTTCAATAATTTTGCAATCCCACTTTTTGCTAAACAGTTAACAATTCTCTATATTTGGCACAATCTTTTTAGAAATATTGTTAAAACACAAGAATGCTAATGTGTTACACTAAATTATTTTGACTTTTCACATTTTAAATTATTAATATTGACACAAATCATTCTCCATAGTTTAAGTCATTTATTCATCCAAAGTCTATTTTCCAACAAATTTATTGACCCAGTATTGTTCTGTGTGGTGCTTAATGGTTCAAAAAACAGCATGTGACCTTCATTACGCAGGGCCCTTTCGCAATGGTTTCATTTGCTGTTCTATCATCAAGTCAAATTCCTCCCTCTCTCTGTTGGAGAAAAAAACAAAACAAAATTCACCCATTACCCATGATAACATCTGATTGGTTTTTCTATTGCAGTATTGTTCATAATCACCCCTCTTACCTTTTACTAAGACATGGCCCTTTGAGATACTTGTCCTCTGCTCTCTCCAGTGAAACCTTGTCCACACCAGCTATGGCATAGATGATGGCCTGGTACAAAGGAATAGCAAGGTTGACAACAACATATATTTCATCTAATGTGAACTACACTCTCACACAAATCCAATTTGGAAAATGTACCACAACCGGAATCAACCATTTTAACTACGTACAGTGCCCTCAAAATTGCTTGGGACAAAAACATGTAATTTTCTTGTGTACTCCAGTTTTAGATGTGTCACAGTTGGAAAACTGTCGCCTGGCGAAATTGTTTCTCTGGCTAATCGGTGGTTTGCATCTTGCAGTTTGGCCTCTGTATTTTTGAAGTATGTTCCTGGTGTGTCAGACAGGTGTATTTATTCATTATGATTTTTAATTGCAAGTACTTCTACCATCAACTGAGGGTCTTACCTGGCCTAACAGTCACTTTGAAATAAATACAGTCACCCTTGTTCTCTTCTCATATTCTGATATTGGCTTCCTTGACTTTCATTGGCACAATTCTGTTCCTCAGGACGAATGGCAGCAGCAGGTTATCAAAAGCCTAGAATGAAGACTAGGTGCTGATAGCTTTATTAAACCTGCACCAACATAGCAATTAAACACACCTGAGGAATCGCAAACACCCGTGAATCCTGAACGGGGGGGACTATGTATAAATTGTGTCAATTTCTACATGTTGTAATAAAGATTTATGAAAACGAACTTTTACACAACCTGAGAATGTGCCTTTTAACCCTATTGTTTGATTACAAATCTAAAACTGTAAGAGTACAGAAGAAGGTCAAGAAAAAAAAAGTTTTGTCCCAAAACATTATGGAGGCCACAGTAATTGAACACTGGGGTGGACTTCACACCAAATGGCTATCTGACAACATTCTCTAAAAGGTAGCACAAACTTAGAAGTTAGACCTCAGGGAGCAGGACGTCGAGAACAAAGCGGATGCGATCAGCGTCGGCCAGGCAGCGGGCGATGCAGGGGGCCTGGTCGTAGACCCCCTTCAGGTACAGGTACACCTGGTCCAGCTGCTCCTCGTCCTCCAGGTAGGTGTCCACTACTGTCCGGCTGGCCCGCAGGAAGGAGCGCAGCCACTTGGACTGCTGCTGTCCGCTGATCACTGCCTGGAGGAGGGGGGGGGGGGGGGGGGGGAGACAGGCAGGCATTCAGAAAATGACAGTGTGGAAACAGAAAGAGGGCGTGCAGACGCTCTTGGGAGATCAAATTATAGCATCCTGACCCCTAAGAATAACATCGGAACCCTTGGTGCAAAATGCTGGTACTGTTATGCAGGAGGATCAAGAACGACGGCCAGACGCATTCAAAACAACACGACAGGGTTTCCATGCAACCAAACAGACGGAACCCTGGGATCGCCTCCCCACCCTGCTGTACCCACCAGCAGACGCTTCTCCACCCGGCGCTGCTTGATGATGAAGTGCACCAGCTTGTCGTTGGCACGGTTGCGTGCCGCCTTTGAGCGGTCAGGCAGGAGCTTCTTGGCACCCTGTTCCTCCTGCTGCTCGCTGGAGCTCTCGTCCTCATGGTCATCCAGGACCACGTAGTCCTCCTCCATGATGAGTTTACTGGGGAAGGTGAGAGCAGAGGTGCCCTGAGGGTACATCTTCCTTACTGGGCAGCCTGTGGGGAGAGGTGGGGGACAGCATGGTGGTGTCATTGGAGATCCTATTTTGGTTTGGGCTTCACTGAGATTTGGCATGTCTGGTAGGCCTATGTCTTTTACATGGGTGTCCAACTTGCTGTTTGTGCAACAGAAACATATTTTCTTTTATGCTCTTAATGGTGTTGGGTATCCCCTGTAAAAGGGTTGCGAAGAACAAAACTTTTTATATGAGAAAAACGTTGAGACAGGACAACTTACTTATGTCATCAGCAAAGTATTCAATAAAGGAGCCAGTGAATGAGCCACATCCTGAAAAGACAGGAGCTCACATTACAGACCACATCCCAATACTGTCATATTTTTTCTGAAAGAAACTTTGATGGTGCTTGCTATAAACTTTTTACCGATACGGATTCTATAGTCGGTAATCAGCTCCCGGCACCATGTGATGGCACCCTCATACTTCTCTTTGGCTTTTTCCTGTCAAGACATGGAAGATAACTATTTGTCAATAAGATTTTTTTTAAGTGGAAAGGAAAAATAAGTTTTTAAAAAGAATAGGAAAGGATTGAGATATCACATTTACCATAAGTTGATCAGCCTCTTCACAATCAAAAGGCTTCAAGGTCTTTAGCGCCACAGAAAAACTATGAATCCAAACGGTTAGGGTTGATTGTCAATGTCAAAGTGAGGCTTAACAACAGCAAAAGAGAATGGAGTACAGTAATAATTCAATTACAACTGAAAGGTCCTACCCTTTGCGTATCCTCTTTTTGTCAAGCAGTTGATCATCAATAAAAACAATGCTTGCCTTTTTTAGCTTTCTGTTTACACGTTTCACCTAAGAAATACAATTCTTTAAAACTTTCCATTTTAAAAACCTTTCAAACAACATAAATGTGTAGAAGTTACACTCACCATTGCTGGCCAGAAAGGGTAGTTCCTAAATTTGCACCAAACACATATTCCCTCTGTTATACTTGGGGGCTCTGAAAGACAGAACAAAGATTGTCTCTATTTTGTATCAAATCAAGTTAACATGAGCAGAAACCATTCCAAACGTACTCCTCACGTTTGTCAATCTGTATCAAAAAACTGGGTAGTTCCTCTTCATCCTCCTCCTCTTCGTGTTCTTCCAGGAGAGAAAGTGAGGTCAGATGATCTTCTTGTAGACTCAGTTCAATGGACAGGTCTGAGGACAGGGTAGTTTCATCTGGATTTAACCTGACTGGATAAACAAATACAACAGTATTTGGCACAACCCCATAGATATGAAATCTTGTTTGCACCTCACTGGCTGCAACATGTATATATTCCAGTACCTTGGTCCGGTGACTTTGCCTCAGACAGGGGCTCAAGCCTGGGTCTACAGCGCTGGTAAGACTGAGAGTTGGTGGCGTTTTCATCATCTCCCCTCGTCTTCGGTCCCTTTCTGCACCTGCGTTTTGCTGGAGGGCACTCAACAGAGAAGCAGGGCTGTGCCTTTGTCCATTTCTCATTTCCCTGCGGTTTCACAGCAATCCGATTCTTCCTAGGCCGACCTCTGCCCCTGCGTGGGGGGATTACAGGCAACTCTGATGCCTGGAAAAAGTGCAGGTTATGAACAGCAGTCACTCAGAATCTACAGTACATCAAACTATATAGTTGTCATATGTGGTTCACACAAAATGTGATTATGAACAATAGATTAGTATACAAGACCTTTTCTAAAGGGGCTGTATCCGACTCCTTCCATTCACTAATAGGTAGGGAATCTTGAAATGTCCTACAAAATTCTACAGATGACAGGGGGACAGGGAGTGGGTTGATTGTAGACATGCTACGGTCTGGAGTGGAGCTGAGACAGGGCCTTGGAAACTGGCATGGTTGCTTTCTGCATCTCCTTGGTGTGCTTGGTAAGGAAAAATTGCTTTCACCTCGCAGACTAGGCATATCTGTAATTCTGGTAAATTGGTGAAGGTGTGAGGATCTTTCAGAATCATTTTTGACAAATGATTTTCTTGACGTATTCTGCCGCTTTCTTTGAGTCCCTACCAAATTGCTTGTTGGTAGTTGTTTTTTGGTTCCTTTTGATACTTTTTCAGTCTTAATGCATCTCTTGCGGGTTTTGCTTTCATGCTCTTTTGCCAAGGTATCTGTTAGTGTCCCAGTGGCTAAGTCATTTGAACACTGGGACAAATCTGAGAAAGTCAACTTTTTCCTTTTTCTTCCATTCCCTTTTTTAGTCGGTCCCGTCACAGGCTCTTTCAAGACCTTAGAAGGGCAATGTGGATTAGACTTGGGTTGGGGTAAAATATTTTTTTGCTTTGACACATGTGAATTCAGTTCTTTCTGTGGCTTTGAATGACAACTTGTATTTGACTTGTCCCCACATGCATGGCAAGTTTGAAGTCTGTTGTCAGGTAATATCCTCTTTCGGAGATTATGTCCATTGGTAGTAACCTCTGTGACAGACCTTTGTTTCTCAGGGGAAATAAGTGTTTTTGATGGGATGGGGCTTTTTGACTGAACGTTTGCTTCCAAAGCGAGATGTTGTGAAGAGAGTGCATTGCACCGACGACTGGTGCGGCGTAATCTTCCCAGGATGGTACAGGAAGGGCTGTCGTCTGAGGATATCATGTTCATGATACTTCAATGCTTCAACTATTTAAGTGGGTTTCGCTTGTCATCTTAAGCCTTGTTTGACTGTGAAGAGGAAACCAATGTTATTTTAAGAGATGATAATGGTGTATCGGTCATGTGTCATGTCAAGTCTCCTAGTTTAGTAAACTATCGTGTTTATGTTGTAATTCAATTCAGCGTAGCTAGGCTAACAACAATCTACGACAAAAACAATTGACATGTAAGAATGTAAACATCCGTGTATTTGTTGGTAAGCATACGTAATACTTAACTAGTAGTGCTACCTGGCACACAAAATATTTGGCTAACTATATAACTAGCACCCGATAAATAATGACTGTAGGGCTCGCACAAACTTAGAGCTAGCGTTTCCGTTGCTGTGTTGTAAAAATGTTGTATTAGCTAGCTAGCATAGCTAGCACTAGTGGCTAACTGTGTTGTCTTGCCCATGGCGAGCCTGCAACTGCAAGCTGATTCTAAACTCTCTGAAACTGCAAACAATCGTTTTTCTGCACTAAAAACAGCAACGGGTGAGGCAAACTTGTTTGGTCACAACGAACAATAGAAAAGATGATGCCTACTCACTTAAGTTTTCAACATTCGTCGTCGCAAAAACTTTAATTTCCGGGTTTGCCACCTGGGTTTATGGGATATGTAGTACGCTACTTTTGTAGGATGACGCTGGCCCATAACATTATTGTCAAATAGCCTAATTATGTCATTACCCTTTTGCAAAACGTTACATTGCATTATTTAATGTAGCTTAATTGTCAAAATATATTTTTATATAGGTGTGAATTAACTTTAATTTTAAGTGCCCTTCAATGCTAAACTCTTTCTATACACGTTTTCAATTAATGCACATTTATTAATTTAATTTAATTAATTAGCATAATGATAATTATTAATTGATCACATCTAAAAGTCAATGGTAGCGCTTGACCATCTAGAGACAGCTATGTTTGATGGCCATCAATCGGTTTCATTATGTCCGAATTTATAGAAAGCTAGCTAAATGACCATGCCTGTTATGAATATGATTCTTCCGTATAACGAGCCATCTACCGCAGTTTAACTTTTTTCGCTAAAGAAAAGAATGACCATCTCATTAAATCCTAGATTTGTGAATGTATGAAGGCTGTAGGTAGGCTTACACGTATTAAATAGCTTGCGTATTAAGTTTAGACTGGTATTTACATTTGAAACATGGAAAATTTTAATTCGTGTCATTATTTTTGCATCAGATGTTCACATTCAGTGTTTTAATCAAACATGTGTGATCTCACATTAAAGGGTTAACCCGGGGAAACGGAACTATTTGGCTCGTGACGCGAGTTGGCTTGCGCTGAGAATGTGGGCAGGAAACGCAAGACAAGAAGAGAGAAGTGATCACGTTTTCCAACGCCGTTGTATACGAAAAGCAACAAAATGTGCAGCAATATATATTATTAGTGTCCTGGAACAGTCGTTTTCCACGGATTCATTAGTCTTGGATATTTAGAGACAATCCTCGAAAGCTTTCACGACGAGGGATTTGACCAGAGAGAGCTGCCTTCGTTCCCTGCCTGCCTGGTTGAAAACATCGGGGCGGCCAGCGGGTGGGACTGGGATTGGAAAGAGGATTCGTGGAAAGGAGCCGTCTGCTCTCTGAAGCCATGAGGGAGTATAAAGTGGTCGTTTTGGGTTCGGGTGGAGTGGGCAAGTCAGCTTTAACTGTTCAGTTTGTGACGGGATCTTTCATCGAAAAATACGACCCAACAATAGAGGATTTCTACAGAAAGGAGATCGAGGTGGACTCGTCTCCGTCCGTGTTAGAGATACTGGACACGGCAGGAACCGAACAATTCGCCTCTATGCGAGATCTGTATATCAAAAACGGTCAGGGATTCATTCTGGTCTACAGTCTGGTCAACCAACAGAGCTTCCAAGATATCAAACCGATGAGGGATCAGATCATCCGCGTGAAAAGATACGAGCGAGTGCCCATGATCTTGGTTGGAAACAAGGTGGACTTGGAAGGCGAGAGAGAAGTCTCTTCCGGGGAGGGAAAGGCGCTGGCTCAGGAATGGAATTGCCCGTTCATGGAAACTTCTGCCAAAAATAAAGGCTCGGTGGACGAACTCTTCGCTGAAATCGTCAGACAAATGAACTATTCTGCTGTTCCTAGTGGTACTGATCAGTGTTGTTCGTGTATTCTTCTCTAAGAAAACATAAATAGCTATCTTGCTAGATATGTGAATCCGAGCGATAAGGCCTAAAAGTCAAGAGCATCGAACAAGCCCTGTTTTGAAAACTTGTTGATAACTAAAGACACGGTCTCAGTGTCTTTAGGTCATTAGTATTTGAAGCTTCCCTCAGTTGTCTTATTGCACACAAATCGACGACGAATACAACAATCGATTATGTAAATAGCCTGATAAGTGTTTACATGACAAAGTACTTGAATGTTTGATTTTTATAGCTTTGTATATGACACTTCTCTGGAAATGTGCCTCAAGGGGAATGTCTTATTGTGAAACCTAAGAGAGACACTTATTTTCTTGTCATGTTCTCTGTTTTGGAAAATGTGTGGTGATTTGATTTTTGTTGAGTTGTACTGTTACATGTCTTCTGGGTGGATCCTTCAGTATTGGACGAACATATTAGACTCCTCCCCCAGCATAACAGGGGTTGGTCACTTTTAGGGGATTCTTGTAGACTGAAGGAAAACATCCCAGAAACATAAGTAAAATGTTCTTATTTGCTTATTGTTCAATGAAACTCTAAACCCCAGCCAGTCAAGCCTTGCACAGGTGATTGGAATTACACCTGAACGTCTGAGCCCCAAAATACCATCCCTGATCAAGTTTGCTACAGCAAAACCTGAACAGCTCTACCCTCTCTCGGATGTGTGGTACAGCTAAAGAGAGAGAAAGGTGTGCATTGTAATTAAAACATTAGTGGATCTAACAATAAGACTTGCACTTCTGTTGACACTGTCCCTCTTCAGTGTTCGTAACTAAGGACCTGTAGTGTGTTATTGTCCAGACATGGGGAGACCGAGCCCCATGTCGAGTGCCTTCCGAAGAAAACAACTGACTGTGCCAACTGATGACCCCTTCTCCTTATACAGAGACTCTGAATGGCAATCACAAAAAAAATCTTTACATTTCCTTTTACTAACTTTACCTTTGTTCTCAGTTGATCGTCGTGAAAGAGGGTGTTTAAATGAAGCCTACTTCCTTTTAAATCTGTTTCATTTGGGAAGTTGATGTAGACCAACTGTTGTATTACGCCATGGTTTGGCCAGCTCTTCTGCAATGGTACTACTTTACCAGGAAAAACAAAAAACAACCCAAACCACTTACAGTATGTCTTTTAGTTCAGTGAATTGCAAGCCATGTCTGTGTTATTCTTTTTGTTTTGTTTTTTATTTTTCTAAAATGTGAAATTCTGACTCAATTGTAATTTTGACCTCTGACAAACCTTTTACCATTCAACTATCTGCTTTGGAAGACTTTTAATACATAAAGCATTTTATGTAACATGTTGGTTAGTGGCTTCTTTATTTCATTCAAAGACATTGATGCATTTGTTCATGACATTTTATCGGATCATTTTAATGCAGTACTTTATTTGTAAAATCTTTGCAGAATCCTAACACACTACTTTTTTGTAGAACCAGTAACTGATGTTTTGCCTTTAGTTAATATAAGATTAATATAAGATTAATGATGTTGTATCAGTGAAGAAAAAATATTCATTTGAACAATTAGCCTATTTTTGAATGAGCCTAGATTCAAGGTCACAGCATAAGGCATACCATGCATAATATGCACATTTCACCACATATTATTTCACTAAAATACTATACAACTTTAGGAGTATATTATTTATGTACCACTGTTTGGGTAGTGGGCAGGGCTTCCAGTAAGTGGGTGTGCTGGTTAGAGCCATTTCCCTCAACCCACAGGTCTAAATATTTTCTCGATGGTAGAGAAGGACAGAGAGTGCTTTCTCTGTCTGTAACCAACCTGAAGCACATTCAACCTAACTTTAGTGCAATGTTTTTACAAATCCTATCACATTCAGAGGTGAAGTCATCACCATATTGAGGTGAAATAAATTCACTATATTGTGGGGTCTGATCTAAATAAGCTACGACAAGGAGAAACACACCAGCCATTACTATGGACCTGTAGTGTCATTAGTATGCATTATGCAAGAGCACTAAGTGTGATAGAAACAGAGATAGAATGTGAGTAAATAGGAGTTGGTGCAAGATTGATCTGCATTTTGTCTTGTTCTCTTGTCAAGAATACCTCACAAGGACATGCAGCCAACATGGCCTCTGCCTGGAGGGCTATGATCACATGACCTGCTCTCCGCATCACCAAGACACAGCTTCCTCGATGAACTCAGTGACCCAAACATTCTGACTGATGTATTGTTACATGCCTTCGCCTGTGTCTCAGAAACCAACCTACAGATACTGCCTCTCCCCTGTGCTCTGGGGAAATCCCATGAAAACAGGTTTAGCTAAATAGCCAGCAGCTGTTGTGTATCTGATGGTATATTGTCACTTAATTATTAACCAATGGTTGGCCATTACTGTCAACAAAGGGAATCAAGGCATTATTTCAGGAATGGCTATTTCCATTCCATATTCTCTGTGTGGTGATCTGGCCTTCTGAAGAGTGACAGAATGCAGTGTGACCTGAATTTGGTGTTCCTGGTAGAGGAGATTCATGTCCCAGAGGAGCCTGCGTGGAAGCAGTCTGGGTAGAAAGGCACCGTGCCACAAACATTCTCCTTTCATGTGAATGAGAACATACCACAACTAGAACCCCACTGACCACAAAAGAAGTACTTGACATCCCCTTGTGATGATGTTATATAGCTTGTACATGTCTGCTTATCAGAAGTGTTCAGTAGCTTATTATCTGTGTGGAATCCTAGGCCAGAGGTGGGTCAGTTTGAGATTTCCTGTCTTCCTTTAGAGTCTAACCGCTGCTAGGCCTGCTGTTGGTGTGTTGTGACACTTCCTCTTAACCATGCAGAGATGGGTCACACTCAGTGAAGTGGAAAGCGTTTACTGCCTGACCTCTGAATGTGATTGGCCAGGAATCCATGACACAAACCATGTACCCCAGATCCAGAGAGTACTCTTGGTTACACGTACCCATGTAGTGTGTACGAAGGGCATGGAGGGAGAGAGGAAAGGGAAGATGAGACGGTTTCACTTGCAGTGGATATGATGGCTCCGTGTATAATTTCATTTGCGGAAAAGGGGCCAGCAAGATCATATGACCCTAACTTTGTCGTCACTGTTACCTAAACATAGCATCAATACGGTTAGGTCTCAGAGGAAACATTGTAGAGGCAGAGAGACAATCCCATTGGCACACGCACACACGAGGGACCTATCCTGGCATAGGTATGACATTGACTTAGGAATCTGCATTGGAATCACAGTCTAAATGACAAACCTGCTGTATTTTTTGTGGAAGGAGAATATTTGATCTCTAATCCCCCTGACTCATTTATTAGCTCCTAGTCTATACCATACAGTATCATGGCATTTCCTTGATAGTTACACATGTCCAAAGGTAACTGTTCACATAATCACTTAGTTCCTTCTCTCTTCACCAGTGCTATTGGGACTGGAGAGTACTAAAGGGTCTTATTGTTGGTATGTTGCTGTTGTGTGGCCATGAAGAGGAATGAACCAGAACATTCTTAAGATCTCTTGATGAAAGCTCCTGTACAGCTCATGACGACATGGAGTTGAGTTTTGTTGTTTATATTTTTAATGCTTGAGAAAACATGTGCAACTTATTGCTTGTAAAATGCATGAGAGAGTAATCCACAACATACAAAACATTACAAATGTCCTTGTTAAATGTCTGAAAAATATGTATTCATATTTATACACAACTATTTTACAATACTTAAATCTAAAATCTAAATGTGATGTTGCAACAATTTTGCATTTTAAAGTGTGACCATATCACTTCTACACTTTACCATGGCATTACTGCCTACATTTCTCCATACTCACATTACATGATCTTTATTTTCAACCAATAAGATATCTCATTCCTCAAAGCGGGAATATCAAATGACCAATGAACGTACTATGGTTATTGCTGTTGTCAAAGATCCATGTGTTTTCTCTTAGTCTTACATACACCTGGTCTCCTACATTCAGCTCCAGAGAGATGCCATTGGTTCCTGTCTCATAGCGATTTCCAGCAACGTGGTTGTACACAGTTACCATCTGTACCCCATTCTTCATCAGTCGTAACCCCATGGGTCTAGAAGATATATTGTGGCCAGAAAAACTGAAATAGTAGACTCCTCTCACTGGTGCTGTGAAGATTCCTGTAAGAAAGGGACAGAAGAGTTACATGTCTACCAATCTATCTTAGTTCAATACTGCTGTTTTTATTGAGATTGGCAAAAAAAATGAATCTAACTTGAAAATAAAACTGAGTTGTATCTACCTGTGGTTGGGTTATACGCCCCCCTGCTGTTTGTGTAGACATCTTTGTAAGTGAGTGTAATTTCGGTGTTGAATGGGCCAATATTCCCCACATTACCAATAGAGGCTGCAAAGGCCACCTTTTTTTCTGCAATACATAGATAAATAGGACAAATGAGGACTGAGATGGTTTCACAACACTGTGACACATTACTTCTGAATAGCCCGCTAACAATTCAATATTATTATTATGTTGTTGTAATGGACTGTTACTATTGTTATGTCATATTGTTGTTACCTTGCTCGCCTTTCAGGAATCTAACCTCTCTTTCACTGGCCTGCAGCCTGGCCTCCAGCGTGGTCTTGGTGGCCTCCAGCACGGTCTTGGTGGCCTCCAGCACGGTCTTAGTGGCTTTCAGCTCCTGTTTCTGATCTGCTATCAGAATGCTCATCTGTCGCAGCACAGCATGGATCTCAGAGTTGCAGGAATGCCGGCTATCTACTGTGTCTGATCCCTCAAAGAAAACTTCTCCGGCGGCTTGCACTTCATTCTCTCTGGCCTCTCCTCCCAGGTCGTTCAGTGGCAGGGTGATGGGTCTCCCACTGCTCTCAGCTGTGCCTTGGTCTTCACCCACAGATAGGTGGCACAAGGCCACCACCACAACTACTGCACTGATTTTCATTCTTCTTAGAGTCGGATTCTTCATTCTTTTTCTCACTTCTGTGTATCTTCTTCTGGTGTGTTTCAACAGTTGCCCCCTTTGAACTTTTATATCTTGGTGCCATAATCACGTTAGGCTTATCTCCTACACCCATAGCCCGTATGGGAAGGAAATATTCACAAATAACCTTGATTTTTTACAAATGCTTATCTTTTGTATCACAACAACCACTGGTTTATGGAGGCACGAGGCACTTGAAATAACAATAACATGTGCCATGTGGCATCATATACTGATAGTTGAGAACCAGCTATTTATTTTTTACTGTGTGCCATAACCAAATAGTGAAGATAAACCTTGATATCAAAAGCGCATCATCAGTTTACGGGAAACGAAAGGCCCTTATCCACGTGATGTCACCTATATTCATTCTGCACGTGCATGTTGTACCATATGAACGCGAGTATGTTAGAGACACAACAGCTAGCTGACCTGATTCTGCCTGCTGCTACACATTAAGGTCAACAGAGCCACTCATGCAAGCTTTCTGTCTGAGCAGGAATCCCTGTCTTAGAAAAGGTAGTCAAATGACAAATGCTCGAGACTGAGCAACAGGAAGCAAACTGTCTTCACTTCCTCTGTGTGCTTTTATGCAGGATGTGGTTACCACGGTGATTGTAGAGGGCAAAGACTTGAATGGCAAACACCATTTGGTTGATATTGTGACATTTCCCTGTGTTCTTGAATGGTCAGCTGTCCATCTGACAGTTTGTGATGCTCGGTAGATAGTCTTGGATGTTTAGGAGACACAAGATGATGTGAGAGTGACAAATTGAGACCAACATAACGGGTTAAATGAATAAATGAGCTGGAAGAGCCAACAAGGACCTCAGGATGAGAAAAAAGGAAGATGGTAGAATAGAGGATAGAAGGAAGGACGATGTTGCACATACGTGGTGTGATGTTCCTCTACTGATGCCATGGTGCCTGCTGCAGAGAAACAGAGTGTGGAGGACTGGATGAGTCACTCTGGGCTCTCAGGCAGTGCAGTGCAGGCCTAACATCACAACGTATTGAAGGCCTGAAATAGACCAGCGCTCTGCCTTAGTCTGCCTCTTACTCTCACTGCACTGAGTGGGTGGATGTACCATGGAGACACAGAGCTGCTTCCAGCTCTCCCTTCTCTCACACACACACACACACATACACACACGCATACACACACAGACTGTTACGTGTCACTTAAAGCATTTGATGTGGAATACCTTATGAAGCAATGTTAGACATACATGTGTATGAACATTAGAGAGTGAGGGTGGGAAGGAGGAGAGAACATCTGAGATGCTTGTAAATAGGTTTTATATTATCCTCTTTGGACTTCCTGTTCAGATATGCAGTTGGAAGGTCGACCATAGTAGCACGCAGTGTAATAAACCTCTAACTTCATTATTAATTTGGTTTGATTCGATCATAAAATCCTTAATCTTCGTTACAACACCATGAATGACTAAAAACACAGGCACACCCTGTCCCAGTTTGGACGCTATCACATGTTCTGTGACCCTTTGTGTGATTTGGATATTCCGAGCTATGAGATGCAAAGTTATTACACACATAGGAGCACAAGTCAAGGACACACACTTCCTTGTAAAAGTGTTGTAAAACAAATAACAACATCACTATTTGGTTTTACAACACGTTTGCAGGAGGCAGGAGTGTAGTGTCCTCGTCTTAGGAGAGTGGAAGAGAGAATTCCAGCTCTCTCATGGAATATGGACCGTGTTGTGTTTCTGTGTGTGTGTGTGCTCACTGGGCAGCAGATGGCAGCACATTCTTGATTGTTTCCCTCAGTCCCTTTCCACCTCTCACTCCTTCCTCCTCACCCCCCCCCCCCCCACCTCCCCCCTCCACCCTCTCTCTCTCTCTCTCTCTCTTTCTCTCTCTCTGCCTGCCTGCCTGTGTGTGTGAGTGTGTGTCTCTCTTTGATGTGGAGCCATGGGAGACGTGCGTTTCTTCTTTGACCTGGGTCCTCCTCTCCTCTCTTGGCTCGCTATGAAAGACATCGGTCTCCTCCTTCTTCCTCTCCATGGGGGCTGTGCAGAGTGCAGGAGCAGTGTGCTGTATGTGTGTCTGCGAGGGCAGGCAGCGAGCCCCAAATGAAATGCATGTCTGTGTGTGTATGTAGGTGTCTGTGTGCACGTGTGTGCGTGTGTTTATGCGGGCGGCTGTGCATGTGAGTGTGTTTATGTGTATGTGTCTGGACTCCGCGAAACCTCTTTATCCTGGGCCGACAAGGAAAGGAGAACTTCTCCCTCTCTCTACACAAACAAACACACAAACACACACACACCCATGGACTCAGCAATGGTTAGCACATCAGAGGTCGTCGTGGGCAGCGTTGCTAATGAGAGATGACGGGGCTGGCCGGTGTAAACAAACAGCCGCTACTGAAGAGGCCCGTTCCCGCTCTCTCTCTCTCTTGCTCGCTCAGTCGCTTGCCGTCCAGCCCCGCCGGTGGGGGACAAAGGGCCCTCTCATGGAGCTCTCTCATGGAGCTCTCTCATGGAGCTCTGTCATGGAGCTCTCTCATGGAGCTCTGTCATGGAGCTCTCTCATGGAGCTCTGTCATGGAGCTCTCTCATGGAGCTCTCTCAATGAGCTCTCTCATGGAGCTCTCTCATGGAGCTCTCTCATGGAGCTCTCTCATGGAGCTCTGTCATGGAGCTCTCTCATGGAGCCCTCTCATGGAGCTCTCTCATGGAGCTACTCACCGTACACCCCAACCACAACAGCCCACATCGCACACCACTCTGCATGACTCCCACTCATTCTGCCCCAGACAGAGACCCACCCAGCCTATCGTACTCCCTCCCTCCCCCCCCACGACAATGAACCGTCCATCTCCACCCAAACCCCAACCTTAGAACCGATTTGTCTCTGTTGGGAGGGAGGAAGGGTAAAATGTAGGGATGTAGCCCCATACAGGCGGTGGGCTCTTATGAAGATGTTCCCAGTGTTTTAGTTCTGCACGAACAGACTGAGGCAGGCTTCAGTATGTCAGTTTGTGTGTTTGTGCGTGCGTGTGTGTGTGTGTGTCTCTACAATATGGAGCTGAGAGAAAACTGATAAACTGTTGTGACAGTTAACCAAACTGCTCAGTCAACCTAATATCTTACCTCCTTCAGATTTGAATCTCCCTGTTCTATTCATGGCAGTCAACTTTCAGTACGCGCGCGCACCTCCATCAGTCGTGCGCGCCGCCGTTCCTGCGGAATTCAGGGGGCTGTGGTCGGACTCCGAAAGACTCCCACATAGAAAATAATGAACAACAAATTTGACGCGTGAGTAATCAAAGCTGTTTTGAATAATTAGCGTAGAATGAGCCCCCCGCTGCAAGTGCAAATGCAAAATCGCCAGGGAAACTAAGTACTGGTCCTCAGTTGCGTGGAGAAAAAGAGGTGTGTCTCTGGTCTGAAGTCTTGCAGGGTCTGGGAACACACGAGTGCTTATCATGTTTTGTCTCAATGCAGTTGACAGCTATCGTAAAAGTTATGATGCAAGACGATAGCGAAATCACCCGTTACTATCGGGGAATGCTTCGTTTTGCGGTAGTATTTATGGCGTTAAGGGCCCATGGGCCGTGCCTGAATCCTCGGCTTGCAAGTAGTTGAGAGGCAGGGGCAGGTGCGCGGATAGTCGGCTGCAAATAGTCCCTCGTGCGCTGGTGGTACTTTTCAGTTATTTTAAACCAGAGGCAGCCACTCTCGCTGATATATCCCATTCACTCAAAGTGTAGTGCGTACGTGGGTGTATTTCTTAGTGTGTGTGCAGCCTGTCATTAGGGCTTTGGCGCTGGCATTCAAAGAAAATGATTTTATACCATGCAGTGAGGCAAATGCCACACCTTGCTTTGAGCAAAAGACTCCAAACCAAATTTCGCATTTCTTTTCACTCGTTCTCCAGTACTCTATGTTGTCCTACCTCTCTACTCTCCTCCCCAGTCTAAAAGATGACGATAGTGGGGACCACGATCAGGAACACGGCTCACCGAAAGACTGTGAGAAGGAAAGACATGAGGAGGAGGAGAGGGACCAGAACCCTGCCAAAAAGAAGGTGTGTTTTATGTGTCTGTTGAATGAGTGTGTATGTGTGGAATGATGAGGATGATGATGATGAGGGTGACTCTCTATCCTCAGATAGCGGTACCAGGAGCAGGAGAACACCCTCTCCAGTACAACTACGCCTTCTGGTACTCCAGACGCACGCCCGGCCGGCCCAGCAGCACCCAGAGCTACGAACAGAACATCAAGCAGATCGGCAGCTTTGCCTCGGTCTGTCAGCCTCGCTCCCGGCCTGCCCTCTCTACACACACACGCACTGTTGTTGAAGAGGGACTTGTCTGAGTGGCCTGTTCTGTGACTCATAGTGCTGGTTTGGGCAACATGATAGTAACATATTTATAGTAGCCTATTGTCTAACCAGTGTTAGTGAATTACAGTAATGTGTTATCTAAGTTGTCAAACCAGTGTTAGTGAACTACAGTAATGTGTTATCTAAGTTGTCAAACTAGTCTTAGTGAATGATAGTAATGTGTTAACTATGTTGTCTAGTATCCAGTGTTAGTGAATGATAGTAACGTGTTAACAATGATGTCTATCCAGTGTTAGTGATAGTAATGTGTACATTGTCTGACCACTGTTTGTCTCCAGGTGGAACAGTTCTGGCGCTTCTACAGTCACATGGTCCGTCCTGGAGACTTGACTGGTCACAGTGACTTCCACCTCTTCAAGGAAGGCATCAAACCCATGTGGGAAGTGGGTACTTTACTGGATTCTACTGACTTTACTGTAGGAGTCAATTGAGTCCATTTGCCCATAAGCTTTCCCTTAGCCATGAAAAACTGAGCAGCTAAATACGTGAAACAAATCTGTGAAGAGCACGTGCACCCTCAACTGTTGTGGATGAACATTGTATACAATCACCATTTCGGTAAAGAGCGATAGATTATCATTAAGATCTGTAATGACACGAGGCTGGACATGCAAGAAGTAATTGTGAAAAGTCATTCATTAGTTGGGTTCCATTACAATGAACCTGTGTGCCTCTCCACCCCTCACCAGGACGATGCCAATAAGATGGGGGGGAAGTGGATCATCCGGCTGAGGAAGGGGCTGGCCTCGCGCTGCTGGGAGAACCTCATCCTGGCCCTGCTGGGGGAACAGTTCATGGTGGGAGAGGAGATCTGTGGAGCCGTGGTGTCGGTGCGCTTCCAGGTACGCACACACCCACAGCCAGTGGCGAAAATCTGCTAGCAATTTCGGGGGGGACAATTATATGACATTTTCTCAAGAGCAATTCCTGAGGGGGACACCAAAATTACTGCTGTAACACATAACCTACATTGTAATATGTTAAATATATATTATTAATATTATTTAAATGTCCTTATGTTTATAGTGATTTATTGGGGGGGGGGACAAGGGGGTCATGTGGGGATAGGGGGGTCATGTCCCCCCTATCCCCATGGGGATTTCCGCCTATGCCCACAGCTATGCTGACACACATAGAACCAGGCATATGGAAAAGCACGCACATGCATAAAGATATACTGGCACACGCATGCTGATATGCTCTGATTGAATCTTTTTGGTTTGCACTGCAGTCGTTTTGAACTCTTGTCCTTTCTTCCTCAGGAAGACATCATTTCCATCTGGAACAAGACGGCCAGTGACCAGGCCACCACTGCCCGCATTCGAGACACTCTGCGCAGGGTGCTCAATCTTCCCCCCAACACCATCATGGAGTACAAGACACACACAGACAGCATCAAGTATGTTTATATCTCACATTTTCTGGGCTAACACACACCGACATTCCACCAAAGGCTTTGCCAACCTCTTGAATCACTGGGTGTGTGTCCTTAGGGCCTGGGAGGACTTCCATGGGCTGGTGAACGCTAGCGGTGGTCGCTAGTTCCTGGATCTGTGGCTCTGCCGAGACTAGGTAGCTGTTTGTGTTGCCTACCAGGCATGTCTCTGTGTACCCTAACCACACGGTACACTCGTCCACAGCTTTACTAGCTGTGTCCTTTGCTGATGTCATTTGAATCATTTTCTGTTTTTCCTGTGTTTAGATGAGGGTGTGGTGTCGTATGGATGAAGATTCATGAGAAGGATACCTCTATAAGAATCAGCACTGTTATAAATGGAGAGAGAGAGAGAAAGAGCGAGGGTGAGAGAGAGGGACAGTGGCAAGAAAACCATTCCTTATTTTCCATGGTGCATGGAAACTATTGGAACTAAACTTAAAAGCTATTCAACAAGACATGGAGCCAAGCCGCCTGTTGGGGAAAGAGAGAGTGTATGTTTTTATAATCTACAAGAGACTAATGAAATCTAAGTGGATGTCTTTTTTAATGTGAGACGCAATGTCTATCATCCACCACCTGAGGGAGACATTGCAACAAACGTTTGGTGATCTGTCCAATGCTGGTTAACGGGACAGTCGATTCTACAACATATACCAACCAAACTGCTGACATGAATAGATAGTTGTGTAACCAACAATCACACTTTATTAGACTTTTAAATGTACAGCAGAAAAATGTATGGGAAGTGTTTTATTGGACTGTAAGACAAACAGGGTTGCAGTACTGTAGAAGTTATTTTATTATAGCGCAGTATTTTAACTACAATCGCCTCTGGTCATTTGAAACTAGAATCATTATTGTGTACAAAAATATATTTCTAAAAAAAAACCTGGCCTTTTGAGAGATCACATAAAGGAATCTTTGATTCCTCACCTTTGACCTGGAAGTTGAATCCAAAAGAAGTGACCCACTATCAGGCTGGATGGAGTGGAGGGTCAACTGGCCTCTTTAGAGTGGACTGCCAAGCTGCCTATATCACTGTGCCTGGCCTCAAGCCCCAACCAAACCAGAATTGTGTTCTGTCAGATTGTTTTCAACCTGTCAAACTGCCTCTTCAGATTCCACAGTAAATTCAGAGTCTGGGTATGGTGGTCCAGAATGAAGACCATGCTGTGATGTAACAAGCCCCTGGAACACTGATCTCAAATCAGCCAGCCTGACCCCCCCCCGTACAGACAGCTGACTCGACCCCAGGAAAAGGGGGCTGGTTTTGGATCAGGGCTTGAGGCTCAGTCTTTATCTCCACCCTGTTCATACTGCCTGGGATTGGGTGTGTGGTGCTGGAAGTCTGCGTGCGTGTGTGTGTGTCAAAACAAGCTAAAGTACTGTACGATCTACACCTGATGGATTATAGCAATAAATGTCAAATATGCATCTGCTGCTAAGGACTTGTGTGCTGTGTCATGTTCTAAGGCCTGCAAGGGACTTCCTGTATGTTAGCAAAAAGATCTGGATTCACAAACATACACAGAGGGGCATGGACATGTGCCTGTTTGTATTCACATGCATACACCAAGAGGCTGTGTTCAATTAATTCAATATGACGACAAAGACCGCCATGAATGATATCAAAACCAGGTCTTTCACAACTTTCACTTAGCCTTCTTACGAGGACTTTTGATAAATCTTCAGATGAGTTCCATTTTGTTGATAACTGATGCAGCAGGAATGTGGAGAGTTAGGAGGCCTTGTCGTCCTGTACTGCTGTACACAAGAAACTCCAGCAAAGCAGCTTGCTGTTCCCAGCCGCTGAGGCGACGAGAGAAGCTGTAAGAGGGATGGTCGTTGGGGGGCCTCTGCTATTCTCACGGTCCACTTTTGATGAAATGAGTTTGCTCATCTCTCACTGGATGATTTCCCAGACCACTCAACTCATCTCGAAGAACATGTGATTCTACAGAAAGAGAAGAGTCATGGAGAAGTTTGACGCCATCAGCAGGTAATCATGGAACTAATGTTACATCTAACACTAGAATATCTCCACACACAACGTATAAGTTTTAGATGGTGAGGTGGAGCAAGCTTACCAACAGGAAGGTAGTACCCAACAGAAGCAGTTTGGTGTTTGATGTCATATCCTGTGGAACTGTAGAGGTAAGACATACTTTCATGAACTCTTTATTGAACTCAGAGGTGACTTAAACGGTTGAGAGAAGTAACCAACCTTGCATTCCAAAGTATTCATGATCCATGTTGCATTCCTCATTAAACCCAGGCCACTTCTTCCATATTGTGCCAATTTTCTCCCCAATTGTTGAGATCACCTTTGAAAAATAACATCACTAGTAATGACCTTTTTCACTGACAAAGCTTTAAAAAGAATGTAACACACTGAAATTAATGAGAAAGTCAAGCCAAGAGTGTTAGGTGATGGATGGATGGATGGATGGATGGATGGATGAATGTATGGATAGAGGCATCGATGAGACCTGGAACTCCTGGTTGGCGAAGCAGCGACTGGGGCAGCAGGAGCCCTGGATCCTCAGACTGGACTTTCCTTCAGAGTCACACACTTCCAGGAGAGGAGTAAACATGCTCCATCTGCAGATTACACCAGCTGATGAACACACACACACATCTCCCTACATCCTGCACATAATACACAGAACACACACACATCTCCCTACATCCTGCACATAATACACAGAACACACACACATCTCCCTACATCCTGCATATAATACACAGAACACACACACATCTCCCTACATCCTGCACATAATACACAGAACACACACACATCTCCCTACATCCTGCACATAATACACAGAACACACCCACATCTCCATACGTCCCAACGAAGACTCCCACACACACACACACACACACACAACATACCGCAACTCCTCCCAGGACAATCAGCAATCAATCACAGAGCTAGGTTCCCATCATGCTTCATTGTTGCATCCCCAGAACTGCCTGGTGTTCATCTAAGAGTTCACAGCAGGTTCCCCTCAGGACATCAGAGAGACAACCTCCAGTACAGTTACAGCGCTGAGCCTTGATCAAACTACTGTTAATTGGAGAGAGTAATTCAGGCGTCACTGAATGCAAGCTCTGGTAAACACACAAAGGAGACCTCAGTTGACCCCCAGGGTAATACTTGGCACTGTTTGAGCGTGTGAGTGTGTGTGTGTGTCTGCAAGGGTTAGTGGAGGTGGCAGGGCCTTGATCTGTGTGGCTGTATTAGCGAATGGGAGTGACAGGAGCTACCGCTGAAGAGTGTTGAAGAGTGATTCAGTCTTTCACAACCAGATCTGGGTGGGTCTAGCCAGCCAGGCAGCTGTGGTCTAGCTCCCCCAGTTTGGCCCACACCCCGCTGGGGAGGGGAGGGAGAATCTGCCTGCTATTTACAGTACAGTCCTGGGTATCAACCATGCAAGCACAGGGCTCAGTGGGTGGGGACTGGATTGGGGTACTAGGGGGATATGCACGTCTACCTCTGTTTGACTGTGCCCACGAGCTGGTGCTGGGGAGTGTAGGCCTTCATTTCCATCAGGCAGCAGCCCAGGCAGCACGCGTCCACCCTGAAGGGCCTCTCAAAATGGAAGACCTGGCGAGCCTGGGGGTCGAAGCCTTTCAGCGAACAGGAGCGAGCCGGACCGCAGCACTGCAGACACACACAGGAACTCTCTACAGGAGAGACGGAGGGGGGGGGGGGGGGGGGGGGGGAAGATGTACTGTGTTCACGTAAACAGCTTGTCTTCTACTCCTTTTTGAGTAGAGAGGGAGGTGGATTACAGGGACAGTGTCGATGTGTTACCTTCCACAGCTACAAACAGCTGCTCTCTGCTGCCTCCGCTGGTGATGCTGTAGGTCCTGCGGGGCACGCACTGAGGACCTGGAGAAGATTCAAGGTGAACTTTGTTGTCCCACAGAGTGGAAACTTTGGTTTGTGCTTTCACCCATGCTGAGGCCAGAAAAGACAGACATTCCGTATGCAAAAGTAGGAGAAAAAAAAACCTACAGGCTATACACATGGAAAACATAGACATCAATAAGACATCTGCACCAATTGCTTGAATAAAATATAGATGTACATGACCAGATATATCACTGTACCCAATCTATGACAATCCATTGTGCTTAATTGCTCACTGTACCGACCCTTGAGATGGCTACATTATCTCTCTCTCTAGTGTACCAACCTTGCAGTTCTGGCTTGGCTGTGATGTGAAGCTGGCTGACAGAGTTAAACAGCGACAGACCCTCTACTCCAGCGCCTGCACCAGGCCACTGTTCTCCATGCAGCTGCATTCCTGGACCTCCAACCTCTCCGGCTCCCACGTGGCCATTCTCTCTTACATCCCCATGGCCCAGGCCCTGACTGTAGTCATTAGACCCCAAGGCTGGTGAGCCTTGTTGGGGTCGAGACCCAGGCAAGTCTTGGGGATCCAATCGGGGCCTCCGGCGCCCACGAAAGGCCCTAAAGAGCATCTCGATATGCTTTTCCCGCTCTAGACGCCTGAAGGGGAGTGGCTGGGCAGTCACTGCTGACATGGTCTAGAAGAGGAAATAACGGGACAGGAACTTGATTTTGATAAATTAATCAAAAGATGTCCGGACAGTCATTTATGTCATTTTTGAAGGTGCTGATTTGTGTTTAAGCACAGCATGTCTACAGACAATAAGAGTAATGATAGTGAGTAGGTTAAAGTATTACACCGAGGAGAACAAACAAGTTTCACACTCCACTGCAGTGTTTCCAGTTTAATTGTGACATGTTCTTGGCAGCAACACAATCGCAAGCTTCAGAAGATAGAGTGAACTGACACAGCTACCAGGTCCAGACTGCTTCAAATTCACCTCACAGAGTCAGAATTGCAGTTGCTCACACACACACACACACACACACATTCAGGGTCAAACATTTATACACATGCAGTTTTTACCAGGGTGTTTCAGTTTTACTCAGTTCAACAACCCTCCTCTTTTCTAACATTGATTTTGAAGTCTTAAATGCTACACAGCCTTGACTGCCATCCTCAACGTTTTAAAACACCTCCAGCTTTGTACATCAACCATGAACACAGAATGTTACAGTGAAGCCTTTAGACAATGTAGGTCAGTAGATGAGCTCAGTCAGAGAGATCTCTTACCATCTGTGGAGGGCTCCCTGGCATCGCTGAAGCAGCAACAGACTGAAGCCCCAGAGGCTTGTGAGAATGAGGGCTGCATTAGACAAGCCCCTGAGTCTCAGTGACCAGGGTGTGTGTGTGTGTGGGGGGGGGGGGGGGGGGGTTGAATGTGTCTTGTCAGAGTGCTGTTTGTCTTTGTGTGTGTGTGTAAGGGATCTCTTTCTTACCCCCATCAGTCTCTGTGGTTCTATCCCACCTCCCTGACTCTGTTTCCATACCAACCAGCCGGATCTGCCTATTGTTGGGGCAGAAAGGCACCACTCACCCATGTGATTCAGATCCTGCTCTGGGGGTGTGAGGAGGGGGGGGTTTGGGGCTTGTTATCTCCTTGAACCCCTAGATTGTTGGGGGGTAATTATAAAAATAAAAATAAATGAAAATGAAAGGTTGCAACTCAAAAATAACAGACAGGTCTGTTTTTGAAGGTTGTAACATTTATTTTTCAAAAGGGGAAAAGTACATGTGCACTGTGCACATGTGACTTTATTGGATATTAAAACCTGTAGTATCCTTGCATGACATAGCACTACACAAGATATTGGGATAAATAAAAAAAACATTAAAAAAAATCTATTTACCAATAAATCAACCAATAAATCAATCATTTAACTCATCTGAACAATCCACCCTTCACAGACTCCAGTCTGTGAAGAGTACCTGTACGTTCACATAGCCACTATCATCAAGGACTAACTCAGCTTATGATCCTAATATTTCAATACAGACCGCTGTGTACAACAAGTGGACACTGAACCGCCTTTTAGCTCAGAGCCATCCTGTGACTGGTCACAAACTCCAGCCCTTGGCCCCTAGCAGAGGTCCACAGCAGTCCTCAGACTCCTCCACCACCCTCCACCTCTTCCTCAGTGAACGACGGCTGAGCCCCACTTCTCTCCGGCCAACCATCATCAGATCAGATCTCTTCTGTGGTTTGTGTGAGACTCGACTGTTGTCCTCCATCAGGCCAGGAGGTCACGCTCCGTGCCCGTTCCCAGGGAGGGCTGTCAGGTTGCCACCCGGCTCCGACCCCGTCTCAGGCAGGTACCTCCGGGGGTCGCCGGGGAAAGGGGAGGAGGGCGGCTGGTTGAAATGACCCGTCAGGAAGATCCCGATGGTCCCCAGGAAAAACATCAGTGCCATGACGATAAAACACATTCTGTCGATCACCCGGGCGACCAGGAACCACTCCTCGTTCTCCTGCAGGGCGGGGGAAAGGGGGAGGGATGATCAGGGGGTCAATAGCGGCCAGACCATTTGTTGCAGATGCGTAATCTCTGCGTGTGTCAGCGTCGTGAGCGCGGCGTATTTACGCTCTGGAAGTCGTTGTCGTGCTTGGCGCTCTCAGCAATGTGCTGGCAGGAGGCCACACACTGCCGAAGATGTGGTGAGGCTTGTGCCAGGCTGGCGCCCAGATGCTCAGCTGACCCCTCGTCCATACCCCCGTCTATCAGGTCAAAGGTCATAAGGGTGCATGAGGAGCGTATTCTATGCAAACACGGACTCACAATGACCTTCCCCGACACACACACACACTCACGGATCTTCTCCAGTGCTGTCTTCATCAAGCCGTTCCTCTCTCGGAGTCGGCTGAACATGAGTTCCGACCGCGCCGTCTTCATAACGTATTCCTCCGCCTTGGCGATGAGGCACAGGGAGCTGCGACGCCGGCAGGGGAGCACGTCGTCACGGCTACCGGCACCGCCGCGCGTCCTCCTTCCTGTCTCCTGGCTGCTGTCGTCGGCGGGCGTCCATGGACGCATCTGCATCCGCAGCATGCGAGGCAGGATGTTGAGGAGGATCTGTGCGGACACAGTCAAAAGGTCAACCGCAAACCACAGTCAACCGAAACCCTAACCCTACATGCACACGACCAAGAGCCACAAAGGGACCTTTACCAAAATGTACATGCTGCCATGAACAGGGCTACCTACCTTCCTGACTCTATCTGTCATCTTATGGGTGTTTGGTGTCCTCAGAGACACGTTCAGAACGACCACACAGTTCATCACCACCATGGTGGTCACTGACATGACGAACATCAGATACCTGCAGAGAGGAAACAAAGAGCTACTGTAGGCTGAAACCCCCACTGACAGTCTCTGTCGATAAATGACTGAAAGACTGCAGCACACTGCTGTATTGGAAGGGTGTACGTAGTCTTACTTTCCGATGAGAGGCACTGCTTTGGAGGTTTCTGGAACCTTCTTGGCGATGAGGAAGAGAAAGACAGTCTGGCCCAGCAGAGTGGCAATTGACATGGTGCACTTCTGACCACCAGCTAACCAAATCACAACCAATCAGCCACAACCAAACCACAACCGCGTTACAACGAACCAGACAATAAGTCAACAACCAAAACTGAAGAATGAAAGTGAGCATGACTTGTCTTTTTATCTTTGTGCGTGCATGTTTGAGCGCAACCCTCACCTTTGGCAGGTAGGAAGTAGACAAGCAACCCCAGGGAGGAGAAGAGCACACAGGGAATGAGGATGTTGATGATGTAGAAGAGGGGTTTCCTCTGGATGATGAGGAAGAACACCACTTCCTGGTGCTCCAGCTCATCTCTGCTGTAGCCAGGATTGATCACCTTCTTAGCTGGCCGGTGCCTGATCACCCACTCCCCATTCTCTGTAACACATAAGGGTTGTCCTTACTGTCAGGGAATAGAGGGTCTTTACCGGTGAATGTTTTTTTCTGAAAGATAAGCTCAATTGAAGAGATTAACAGTCTTAGTAGACATGAGTTTACTGTGTGTTAGGGTCTTCCATGATACCTGTGAAGGCCTCAGGGTCGATGACCACCCACTCCACGGACTGGCCATCCTCCTCGGTGAGAACCAGCTCAATCTCGTTGGCACTGTAGGTCTGGGACCTGAGCACAGGAGAATACAGCCGTCTTATCCAGACTACACAGTTATCCATTATACAGGAGCCCCAAACATGCACACAGAGGACACAGTCATTCATTAGGGTTTACTAGACAGCAGACTGAATAGGGGACCCCAGACTGTGAGCTGGGAGAGTATTGTCCCAGCCTTGGCCCTTGGCTGACAGGCAGAGGCAGGAAAAAGACAGAATAAATCTAAATATTCAAGCAGGCTACCTTGCTTTCCTTGTGTGTGTGTGTGTGTGTGTGTGTGTGTGTGTGTGTGTGTGTGTGTGTGTGTGTGTGTATGTGTGTGTGTGTGTGTGTGTGTATGGAGCCCATGTTGTTTGGGGGGGAAAGGAGTTTGTGTGTAGAACGAGGGGTGTTATGGCAACTAAATTGACACAGCCAAGCTGAACATACATTGAAATGCTCTCTACTGCTGGTGGGTAGGACGTTCTTAAAAATAGGTTTGCTCAATGTGTTTGTTTGTGTGCGTGCGTGTGCTTGCGTGACGTGCTGCATGCTCGTACCGGAAGACCATGGTGCAGTTCTGCCAGTCGAAGGGGAAGTAATTAACGGTGATGGAACAGGCGCTACGGTAGATGGCTGGAGGTAGCCAGTACACACACCCGTCAGGGGACACCAGCGCGTTGCAGTACAACGCCACCTCAAACTGACCGTCCACACTGCACACACACAGACACACACACACACAGACACACACACAGCATTGAAAACATCCGACAGACAGATAGATGCATGTTTTCACCAAGCCACAGATAAATGTGTCAGTGTTCACTCACTTGTTCTCCAAGATGATGTCAGGCAGCCAGATGCTCTTAGAGGGGACTCTGAGTTCAGAGGTCAGGTTGCCATAGAGATCAGACCTAGGGGGTTGATCCCATCTCAGCCTGTAATCACACCATTTCTACCAATCACAGACAAGGACAAGGTTGGTTTTGTATTTGTTCAATCAAGGTGACTAACTTGTGACTCATACTTGTGCTATTGTGTTAAGTGTGTTGTGTTTTGTTTGGGTTGAGTGTTTAGTATGTGTTTGTGTTTGGTGTGTAGTGTGTGTTTGTGTTGTGGTGTGTAGTGTGTGTTTGTGTTGTGGTGTGTAGTGTGTGTTTGTGTTGTGGTGGCTTTACCATCTCTATCCACACGCTGGTTGTCAAGGCCTCCTCTTTTTCATTCTGGAGAGGGAAAGATTGATAGTTAGAATCTCTCTCTCACACGCACATACACATGCACACACACACACACACACACACACACACAGCATCAGCCCCTGTTCTTACCAGAGAGATGAGGTTGGTGAGGGTAATCTTGACAGTGACCTGTGTGATATCACCACTCTTCTCCATGGGTCGGACATTCTTGTTGTAGCCTTTCATCAGGTCCTGGAACAGCACCCCCTCCAGGTTCACCCCAGCTACAGCTGCTCAGCGGTGCACAGGGGGAGAGAGAACATGAGACACTAGCAGACGAAAGCTCTGCTGTCTGAAGTAGGGGACACCGAGAAGGAAGCATGTTAAAAAAGATACACTTGTGACAAAAATGAGCTGTGGAACTACTCAATACAGACACAGTACCACATGAAACACAGGCACCACGCTGTGGAAGTCGTACAGATAGCATGGCAGCTACGGCCACATGTCTACAGAGTTGGTCTGTTAGGGTGAAGGCTGGCAGCAACACACACCATCACAGCAACATTCACAGCTACTACCAATACTACAACCATTACCCACTTTTGCCGGTAATGGTTGTAGTTGAATAAAACTGAAGTGAATGAAACTACATGGCAAGCTTCAAATGTATGAATGTTTCTTTGCTCATAACAACTCTGATGTTTCATTTGTGTTTATCCTTGAGAACATCACAGTAAACCACTTATTAATACATATTAATGAACACATATTAATTCAATGGGCTCAAATTCACCCCAGCACACACCCAAACCCAACAGTAAAATGGCAGCATACCTACCAGATGTGGAGGAGGTGATGAGAATCCATAGGCAGGCAGCCAGATAGAGCAGAGATCCTGACTGCATCCTTGTAAGTGCCTCAACTCAGCTATGACACGATATCGCTCAACCACACCAACACACTACTCCTCAGCCTAGGTTGGCACCTGGCCTCTTGGTGGCATGTGTGTGTGTGTGTGTGTGTGTGTGTGTGTGTGTGTGTGTGTGTGTGTGTGTGTGTGTGTGTGTGTGTGTGTGTGTGTGTGTGTGTTGGGGGTGCTAGGGAGGGGTGGTCTAAGAGAATTGTTTTACGGTCCTGTGAGTATTTTTGGAGTCTGAACTTTTACATTCTTTTCCGGTTTTTCATTGTCAGCTGTCACAACACAGATATTCAAGCACACACTGCCATCCACACTGTGAACTGACATAGTTTACGGGTGCGTGTGCACTGGCGGGAAGCTACTATATTTTGGATATCACTCTGCCAAACCCTGTTGCTATGGAAGACAGGGTTTATATTCCAATATCCCCACAGAGCCCTGGCCGGCCAGACTCAACACAGGGGCCGCTTTAGATTGTCTGTAGAGGGATGAGTGTGGGCAGCTGGCCCTCTCTCTCTTCCTCTCTCTCCCATATCTTCCTTTCATCTCTCTCTCATTTCCTGCTCTCTCTCTCTTCCTCTGGCTCTGTCTCTCTTCCATTCTCTCCCTCTCTTCCTCTCTCATTTTATTTCTTTCTCTCTCACTCCATTTCTATCTTTAACAGCCACTACAGGGAAGTTGGGTTAGGCACGGTATCTCAAACTGTGATGGAAAGAATCGGCAGACGCCTCTGAAATTCACAGGCTAGGCTCATCTTACAGTCACGACAGATTGTTTTTGTTCAGGGGAGTGTTTGGGATTATTGGGTGATAATAGTTTACTGGCATGAAGAGCTTTTTGCTTTCTGCCCACACTGGCTGTTGCTCTGTTTGTTATTATACTGTAGGTCTCAGAGGGAAGAAAAAAGGTTTACTGGAGACAGTTGAAAGTTCAGTTTTGAACAGTTTCCGGGTTATTGAATATTAATAACTATGTATACATTGTCTGTCGATGTCTAACAACACAGAGCTGAGGTGAGGACAGTCGGGGACACAAGAAACAAAAAGGAAAAGGAGCTACTGCTCATTGTGTTGGGGTTAGAGGTTTATCCAGCTGTCGCTGAGATTCCTGCCCTCCCAGCCTGGCTTGCTCTGTCTTTGTCTGTTACTCTGTGGGTCCTGAGCCATTGGGCTACTGGTCTACTGTTGCTGATTCAGCCCAGCTCCAGCGCATCAGATTCAGGTTCTCATCCTTCACTTTCAGCAGGTTCCGGTGTGGTTATCTTTATGTTTGTTTTAAAGTTGGAGTATGAACACTTTGCAGGGCAGCGTTAGCTGAAAGCTAAAACTGAGATAATTGTTGTAATAAATCTGTTGAAGTGTTTGTTTACAGTTTTAGTTAGGCCTGATAAGAAATCTTATCCAACTTCAAGTCTACAGTCCAGGAACACCAAGAGAGGAGGGAGGAACAAGAACATGGTGAAAAACTGAGCAGCACCCATCCAGCCCCCAGCCCCCACCCAGCCCCCAGCGAGCCCCCACTGAGCCCCCAGCCAGCCCCCAGAACCGGTCAGCTGTTGTGTTGACAAGAACACTGTTGCTGCAAATGACTGGAGGTGGAAGAGATGAATGGGATGAATTAAATTATCTTGAAAGCATGAACAGAGGAGGCTACAATATTGGTATAATTATGTGTAACTGTGTGAGACACTGTCACAATAAATATCAGGACAACATGAATGATAATAACAATTGTATTGCTTCTTTTTTTTACAAAAATACAAAGTGTCTCTCTATACAAATAAATATGCTCAAAAGGAAGATGACAATGGACAGTATGTACAGTCTGCTCACTTAACAAGAGGCTCAACCTTTGTAGATACAGACATTGTGAATAACTTATCTTTTTATACACATAAGTTAGAAAAGGGTTGTGCCTAACTCAGTTACACACCAGCCTTGCAAGGCAACCCATGTCTGTAAGCAGTTGGGTGGATGTCAGTTTCATACATTCAGGGTTGTGTATTCAACTACAGGGTAGCTCAGGCGCCCATAGAGGGTGAAATGATGATTCGTGTTATTGTTGTTTGCAGCAAAAACTATAGCACACGCTCATAATGATGGCTGTGTAACATTGCTACAGCACTGCGATGAAGCCTTCAGCGTGGGCGAGCTATCCGCAGTTCCCACTGCAGCCCTGGTTGTTTTGAGACGTGTGTCTCGGATCCTCTTTGTGCCTCAGCAGAGTCTCTGGGTCCTCTGCTTGTCCCCCCCCTGTCAACCTGCTCTCTCTTCCCAGAAGGACTCAGAGTCTGTCATGGCTCCCAGGGTTGGCCTGCCCAGTGTCACGGGCTGAGTGTCCCAGAGACATGACTCCCTTGTCTTGTCTAGTTTGTCTGTCCATCGTGACAGAGTTACGTTTTGAGGGCGTCAAGCGCCAGGGCGATGATGCGGGGCATGCTGCGGTAGAACGACTCGTTCTCCAGCCCCACCAAGCTGTAGAAGGTCAAAGGTCGTCCGCCCACCATAGCCCTGACCCGAGCCTCGTACAGGCCCCGGTCGTTCTTGGAACTCAGGTCCACCAGCACCTGTGTGGAAGGGGAAGGGGGGAGAAGGGCTATCACGATCAAGACTACAGAACACATATACATGAATTCAAATCCAAATCTCTTCTCCACCTTCATTCCATTGCCCTTTTTATGCTCACCTCTTGGAAGTTCATGCGCAGGTTCTTTGTTGGGATGCCCAGGACCCAGCGGTACGAGTCTCTGACCCGACTGACATGCTGTGTGGACTCTGATACTCCAGTACAGGCTACAATAAACACATTGAAAACATTACTACCGGGCTGGTCACCCACGTCATGAGAACCTGTCTGGGAGTACATCATGTGATTTAGGCCACAGAGAAGTTTCAAGGGACGTACCTTTACCGCCAGTCCCTGGTGTCTGCCTCTTGTGCAGACTTCTGCGCTTCCTGAGGGACGGACGAACAGGAAAGGAAACGGGAATGGAGGTCGTCGCAATGTCCTCGGAGGCCACTTCGGGCGAGGTGGCGGATTGATCAGGAGCTGTCAGGGAGGTCAGCCCCGTCCTGACCCTGCCCTCCTCCGCTGAGCCGAAAGGAGTGAGACCAGAGGAGATGCCCTGCTGGCTCGGGCGCCGGCCTCTCTGCTGCACGGGGGGATTCTCAGTCTGGGACCCCAGCTTACGCAGTTCCTCCAGCAGAGCCGCCAGGACAGATTCGGATTCCCGAGCCTCCTGGGGGGAGGGGCTCCTTGGGCCGCTGGTGGGCGCCTCCCCTGCCGGAGGGGCGGGGTCCCTCTGGGGGTCGTCTACGTCCAGGGCCAGCCGAGGGGGGGCAGCTCGGGAGTCCAGTTTGGAGCGCAGGGCTGAGATGATGGACTGATACTCTCTCTCCAGCTCCGACACAGACGATTCCTCCGCCTGGAAAGGGCAGCAGAGGGGGGGTCACATTCAGGTTAGGTCGTCATCAACACTACTTTAGAGACAGACCATACAATAGACAGTTGGTGAAAACAGCTCTGTGGTTCTGCCACGGTACTGTAACAGAGTAAAGCACTAGTAAGGGAGCCATACCTGGAAAAACAGTCTCTCCTCCTGACTTGGGTGCTTGGAGTCTCTCTGCTGGTCCAGCTCCTCGGCCAGGCCTCTGAGGTAGTTCTCCCAGTCATCCACCAGGGGGCCCACCTCACCAAACAGCCCAGGAAGAGGAGGATCCTGCTCATCTGACCACACAGCACCCCCTAGCTGTTCTTTAAGAAACAACACCCCTGTTACACTACAGTATGGTAGACTGCACACAATGTATACATGTAATATACCAAAGGATATTCACTAAATATGGCACAGAGAAATATGTGAATTGAAATGCAAAGCGTGCAGGACAGTGAGCCTAGAGGGAGGGTGAGCCAGGAAGTTGAGCGTTGAGAGAAGGAATGACAAAGCACCTAGTGAGGGTCCCAGACAGCAGAAAGCAGGCAGCTTGGTACCTGCTAGGCTCGCGAGGTCACGTCTCTCCCGGATGTGTGCGTGCGTGTGGGGGAACGCGCTGCTGTAGATGTGCTCCACCAGCTGGGGCAGAGTCTGGGTGAAGAAGGTGAGGTCCACCTTGTCCCTGATGTAGTCCTCAGCCCTCTGGAGGAGATCCAGCAGAGTCTGCAGGAAGGAGCGTAGCTCTGGAGAGGAGAGGAGACACTGTTAGATGTAAATATCTCTTACAGGAAAACCTTCAGCCGTGTTTTTTATGCCACTATGTGAACACTTACGACATTTCTTGAAGCGGTTGTGACACTTGTCCTCAGCGATGCGACTGCAGGCTGCGGTACCCTGGCCAGGGGGACAGGTGTGGGTGTAGAAACGACACAGCGACATGAACTCTGACCTCTGCTGCTCCTCCGACAGCTCAGATGTCTTCAACAGCTCCGGGCAAGTTGGCTCGCGGCTCCCAAAGGACTCTGGGAGAAATTGGAAGAGCAGCCGATATCAGAATTCGAATTGATCAAATCAGAATTTGTCATGTTGCACGAAAATAGATCCTTGATTTTGATTGGATTTCCAGTAGATTGTAACCTACTCTGTATCTCTGCCTGTATCCAGTCAGAGAAAGCAGACACACGGGTGTAGACCCCAGGCTTGCCCTTCTCTCCACAGCCATCCCCCCAGGAAGTGATGCCGTGGACCTGGAAGCGGCCAGACATCCGGTCCTGATAGATGAGAGGGCCTCCTGAGTCCCCCTACAGGACAGACACGGAACCACATTCATCAAAACCTTGAACAGAAACATTCGAATGACAACGGCTTCTTTGCAGGTTTGTTATTGTTCGTGGGAGGTAAATGGGAATGTAGAAACTAAACACATGTTACAGGTTATCGGGAAACACTGAGATAAGCAACAGAACACTACATCACTCAACACCATTTCTAGAACCTGTCATCAGTGGTAGATGTGGTCAGCTTCCAGTCTCATGTCTAGGTACTGTACATGGCTCTAGCTAAGCTGGTTTCCTACCTGGCATGAGTCAATGCCGCCAGAGAGATAGCCGGCACACAGCATGGTGTTGGTGACCAGCTCCTTGCCCAGGGTGCTCTTACACGTGCTCTGAGGGAGCAGAGGAACCTTGGCCTCCATCACCACATCAGCAGAAGGCCCATCTAGGGAACACACACACACTCGTTTTTTTACAATCACGTCTCTGCATTATAAATACATGCATCGTATGTATGTTCTAAAAACTAGAAAATGCTTCAACCAGAGAATTCTTGTGAGTCATCGACACACAGATTGCAGGGTGGTTTGAATACAGAGGCAGTCTGACCTACACAGTCAAACAGACAAGCTGGCTTTTCTTTCCGTTATGTCTCTTACCTTCATAGAGGGAGCCCCAGCCAGCCACCAGACAGGGGCTGCCCGTCGGGGGCTCCAGGCCAGAAGGAAGACACACGGGGGTCACATGGTCCGACAAGATCACCGGAGAGGTCAGCTCTACCAGGGCTATGTCGTTGTTGAACGTCTTTGGGTTGAACTGGAGAGAGCGGAGACAGAGGGAGTCAAAAGATAGTGTTGGACTGGCATAACCTCCTCCACATCCCAAGTCTGGGTTTGGAGTTGGAAGGAAGAACAAATGATAGCAGGAGGACACCCACACACATGCAGTCATGATGCTCTACCTTGGGGTGGGGGATGATGCGGTTAACCTTGAGCACCTGTTCATCAGGGTCAGCCTTTGTGATGTCAAACTCTCCCACCACAGCTGTCCAGTAGCTTTCACTGCGGCTGCTGGAGGGAAAACAGCACGTGCCCGGTCAGCAATGTCCACGCCAAGGGGTACAGTTAAATACAATATCATGATAGGAATTCTAAGGGGATGAATAGCAGCATGTCAGCCCTTATGAACACAGTCCTATACATGCATGGACACACTCATCGACTCCCACGTACACACGCTCACCCAGCAAAGCAGTGAGCCGCGGTCACCACCCAGGAGCTGTCCACCAGCACCCCCCCGCACATCAGACCTCCGTCCAGCTGCAGGTTGACCAGCCAGGGCCAGCTGCCAGGGGGTGCCGGGGACCCCCCCACGATCCTGGAGCGAGGCTGGGTCACGTTCTGCACCCCCGAAACCCTCTGACCGCACACTGCTGCTGGGACAGACGGAGAGATGGCAGGACAGAGGTGGACGGGGGGGGTCAGTAAAGACAGCTCGCTCCTGTTATGTCACACGGATGCATTCAAAGTAAGGCTTCTTAGCTAGCTGAAACCTTTTTCAAGCCATTTTGTGTACATACGCACACCACTGTGGGGTGTGCCTGTGCGGTTGTATGTTATTCCTCACCCAGTTTGTGGGTGAGGATGTGCACCCCCAACACTGTGTGTGTGTGTGTGTGTGTGAGTGTGTGTGTGCCCCCTCACCTTGTGTGCGTGTCTGCGTGGCAGGCTCCAGGTTCTGCATGGTGTTCAGAAGGCTGCACTGGAGCACACGGGCACTGCAGCTCTCGCCCATGATCCTCACGCACCCCTCCCTGTCCTGGTCGCTCTGCGGACAGCGCCGACGGTAGAACCCGCAGGCCTGGCTCAGCAGCCAGCTCCGCTCACCCTCTTCCGGAACCTTCTGGGCCTTGGTGATGATGTCACAGCTGGGCTCGGACAGAGCATTGTGTGGTGATGCTGGGGGGGGGGGGGGGGGGGGGGTGAGAGGATGAGAGCCAGGTTAGCACAGTCACGTAATGACAAAGGTCTCTAGAAAGGTCACCTCGTTTAGAAAATCATTCCATGCTCTGTAGACCTCTGTATCTGGTACACTTAAGAGACTCGTAGGTCTGACAATAGCAAATGCATTGTTCGCTCGTTAATAGATCGTTGGATAGAGAGAGATACACAGATTTAGATAGAGATATAGAAAGACAGAAAGTTCAAAAATCAAGAGAGAGAGAGAGAGAGAGAGAGAGAGAGAGAGAGAGAGAGAGAGAGAGAGAGAGAGAGAGAGAGAGAGAGAGAGAGAGAGAGAGAGAGAGAGAGAGAGAGGTAGTCAGGTGTGTCCTTACTGCAGGAGCCGGAGCGCTGTCCGCAGTCCTGAAACAGACAGGGCACACAGTCCCTGCAGCCGGCCTCGGCACGACTCCTCTCCGAGGAGGCCAGCTCCAGAGCTGACAGGGCGCTGCTCAGAGCCGCCTCCAGGACCACAGTGCCCCGGTCCGACAGAGCTGCAGGAGCCGAGGAACCCCCGGGGAGACGAGGGAGGAGAGATGAGAAGGAAGAGAGGAAGAGGAGAGAAGTCCAGGAGATCCAAACAAACAGAAAGGGAGACAAAAGAAGGGTGTCAGTGAGGATAACTTGCACACAGTGTACCTGTTCGACAACCATTAAGTCATACATTGTTCTGGTGGAAGGTCTTCAGGGTAACTGAGCTCATAGAGCGGACAGTGAGGCCGCAACCCCCACGCTCAGATTGCCCTCGCAC
This sequence comes from Osmerus eperlanus, assembly GCF_963692335.1. Lineage (NCBI taxonomy): Eukaryota > Metazoa > Chordata > Actinopteri > Osmeriformes > Osmeridae > Osmerus > Osmerus eperlanus. The sequence continues at coordinate 10,452,430 of NC_085033.1, read as the reverse complement.
GCAACCACAACACGGCGACAACGGAAGGCTAGCAGGGAGACGCGACTCGAGGGAGGACATTTTGAGGTCTCACTCACGAATGATGCTCGACTGTGGGAACTGTGTGTGTGTGTGTGTTTGTATGAGTGGATGGAGCCGGTTGGTATGTGTGTATGTGTGTAGTCCCCTTTTTTTTTCTCATGCTGCTCTTTGAGCTCATTGGCAGCGAGCTCACGCTCGGAGCGCTGGTGAAGCTTTCTACAGACGCACATCAAACGCCCCGACGACCCCGTAGCACCCCCCCGCCCCCCCCCCCGCCCCCCCTCTGTGCCGCGCCACATCACAGGGCCTGCCGCTAACGATGAGGATTGAAGACTTAATTAGAGGCTCCGGGGCTGAGCAGAGCGGGCACAGCTTGGCGGGGCAGCGCTGGGTACACAGCCTGGGTACACAGCCTGGCAGGACTGGATGGATCGAGCTGGAGCCTTTGGTCCAAGCCCACCACCCTGCCCATGACCATCATCCCCACCAACCTTAACAACACTGGAGTCAGCCGTCCTACCTCAGAGGACCTGGGTACCAGACTCTTTCTCTTCCTTCATGTAATATCTAGTGACCCTGACTGGACCTCAACACATGGAACGTGACCGCATCCTATTCACAGCTGGACTAAAGCTTTGTTGTCTTAAGTTTCCATAACACAGACTTGATTTCAGGATAACTACCTGTTGGTCCAGTTTAGACTAATATTAATAATTTTGAAAGACAATGGCGAGCCTGAGAACTTTACAGGCCTGACTGAGCATCGACATCTACACTCAACAGAAGGAACTGATATTGTGGTGAAGCTTTTATTTTAAGTTCCTGTTGAGAATGTTGCCTTCGAGGCCAAATAAAAACCAAGCTTTCAAACATTTGCCTTGGTGTTCGAACAGGAATGACACGCACAACACATGTAGCTGCCTGAAAAGGAACATGAAGCTAAACCTCAGTTCTCCTCACCTTCACAGTCTGCGAGGAAGTGAGCCTGGGGGCCTTGTCTTACCTTTGAGGGCGCTCTGAGGCATCCTGTAGACCTCTCTCCCCGGAGGAGCTCCCAGGAGGCAATCCAGCATCACCAGCAGCATAGACACCAGCAACATGCTGTCAGACCATCAGTTGCAGACGTAACCAACGACAACCAGCGAGGGAAGGAGCAGCAGCAGCAGCTGATGTGGAGACGGTAGCAGGGCTGATCACGGTGTGTGTGTGTGTGTGTGTGTGAATATATCCAAGTCCTATTGTCTGGAGGCTCTCTGCACTCACTGACTGTTCTCCAGTACTTCCTGGCTCTCTCCCGCACGTCGGTCATCGGTCTGCAAACTTACTCAGAGGAACAATAGGTGCCTTGGGTTTGCTCTGTGGTATATATAGAGTCCCCAGGGGAACACCAGAGGAGGAGGGGAGGGTTGGAGAGGGAGGAGAGGAGGGAGGGATGCTCCCATAGCCAATACACAAACAGCTGAATTCATTAAGACTGTGACAGCAAATCGGGCGCAACTTGCCAAGGCTGGATATTACAAAGAGGTTTGGTGCTGCGAAAGACGAGAGAGGGGGAGAGAGAGAGAGAGAGAGAGAGAGATAGAGAGAGAGAGAGAGAGAAAGGGGAGGTCGCCAAGGAGGGGGGTGTTTGAATGCATTAACATTAGAGGAAGAAGGAAAGACTTCTGAGTATGGTCTAATGTGATATATATATATGGGAAAGGAGGGAGGGAGAGAGGGAGGGATGGAGAAGAGAGGTATAGGATATGTCAGAGAGAGATGATGGTGGAGGGACAATGTGGGCATATGAGTGAAAAAGAGAGATAGAAAGAGGGAGAAGGAAAGAGGAACGTCTGCCATTCTCCCTGCCCGTCAAAGAGGGCTTTGTCCCTGGTGTCTCTCAGAGGATGCCCACATCAAAGCTGCCCCCCTTGACCACTTGGCCGCCGCCCCCCTTGATCACTTACAGGCTTTTATCTCCCCCATTAAAATATTGTCAGTTCACATCACTTTTGTCTATCTCAGCTCAACTCCCCTTTCGTTATATAAAGATATTGTAATATTGTGTTGGTGTATAACTTTTTTTTCCTCCTTCTTCAAACAAACAAACGTTTGTACCGTATGTTTGTTACCGTTTCCAGATTAAAAACACAAACACAAACACAGGTAATAAAATATGGAATCCAAAAAATCTGTTAAAGGGAGATTGGATTGAAAAAAGCAAAAAAGCTTTGAATATATTGTTTTGCCTCCAATCAGTCAATAATCAGTATTATTATACTCTTCTTATTTACAGTTAAATAGTTTCTTTTTTTCCTATTAATATTTCCTATTTTATGAAGACCACATTTCTGATTTTAATTGTCACATTTACTTGTCGCTATCATTTACTGTCCCTTTTCTTTTGGGATTCTATCATAGTATGTCGTAGAATATATACAATGATGTTCTCACGAACAATGTTTCTTACAAAGGGATATTGAATAGATATGGAATGTCTGAACTATTAATATAGACTGCTTCCCTGAGGGAAACATTTCAAAACATCCCAAAATAACATCTTATTCCTCTGATGTTTTTTCTGTGAATGCAATTTTCTCTGTGAATGAACACAATGAAAGTGGTGGTGTACTGTTCTTACAAGGAGATATAAATCCAACTTCTTCCACATGAAGAAAAATACTTACAGAAACAGGATCAGGAGTGTTTGTCTGCAGGCCCACCGCCAGGCGTGGCTTCCCTCAGACCACAAGGGGAACAAACATACGTTAAGTACAAACACAATGTTCTCTCCAGCCACAGGCTGGTGGACAGGAACATGGTCACACCCCAGTTGCCCACAGAGCAAGCAGTTCTCCCTGGCCTAGGCCAGCATGGAGGCCCTCCAGAGTCATCTCCCCGCCCACCAAGCTGAAGGATGAAAGGCCAGCGGCTCCTGGCCGGACACAATCAAAGAGAGCCGGCCAGCCCCAGCACTGCCCACTGCTGACGGCAAGGATCACACTGCCAACAACATACGTGTGAGTGTGTGTGTCCGTTTGTGTGTTGCCCTGGGTTTGTCTGATTGAGAGCTGAAGCAAAAAGAAGTTTGAGCGTGGGTAACTTTGCCAACGTCAAAGGGGCCTGCCTTTGATGTAGTAGAGAGAGAGAGAGAGAGAGAGAGAGAGAGAGAGAGAGAGAGAGAGAGAGAGAGAGGTGATACCTCAAAGAGGAAGAGAGAAAACCAGGAATGTGCCGAGCAAGATGGAAACGATGGAACATTTCTGAGTGTCCTGTGTGTGTGTTGTGCCCCAGGCCCCCTCCCTGCACCCGCGAGGCACAAAGGCCCCTGAGATCTGTAAGGCAGCTCAGGCAGAGCGGAGCGGGGATGGCATGGGACAAACGGGCGGCTCGCTTTCATCCCATCCCTCCATCTGCCTTTGATGTCCTTTGATTAATCTGCGCTCTCTTCCCATCCACCCATCTAGTCAGTGGGCATAGTGTGGCGGCCTTATCTCCCTCTCCACTGCTCTGCCACTCAGTCAAGACTCAGCGAGTATTCAGCAAGGCCATACACATTTTGACATGACTACCAGAGCAACATAACAGTTCTACACAATCTATCCATTTAGTCTAGAGACAGAAGGGCAGACAGGGACCGTACTGCAGTGTTGTTTGGTTACCAGGGACGTGAAGATTTCCCAGGAGGGTTCACTACTTGGGATGGGGTGATGCACATTTGCCCCAAAGGGAGCAGAGCAGGAGGGTTCACTACTTGGGATGGGGTGACGCACATTTGCCCCAAAGGGAGCAGAGCAGGAGGGTTCACTACTTGGGATGGGGTGACGCACATTTGCCCCAAAGGGAGCAGAGCAGGAGGGTTCACTACTTGGGATGGGGTGACACACATTTGCCCCAAAGGGAGCAGAGCAGGAGGGTTCACTACTTGGGATGGGGTGACACACATTTGCCCCAAAGGGAGCAGAGCAGGAGGGTTCACTACTTGGGATGGGGTGATGCACATTTGCCCCAAAGGGAGCAGAGTGTGGCTGGGTGGGGGTTGGTTCTCCAACTCCTTGCCAGGGGGCTTGACAAGCTGGTTACATAAAGTAACCGCACAATGCTCAACACACAATCACGTCACAATGAGGACCTTAACAACAATCGTGTTGGATAACACCCAGGTATTGTGTGCGATTATGAAACCATTATATCTCCCATTGTCTAAGCCAGAAAACAATTGAAATCTAGGTCAGTGGGGTACGCAAGAGAGAAGGGGTTCCCAACATTTCAGCACAGACAGACACTTTAACCCCCCGAGAAAACTCAAGCAGAAAGAGCTCGTCTGCCCAGGGATGTGTTGGTTCATTGTTAGACATCTCATTAATTAGATCGAACATTAGGTTGACTATCAACTGTTCAATAGTTGGAAAATGGGTTAGAAAAGGATTATGTCAGCATATTTCAAATGTCATTTCATGAAACTCAAGGGGTGCAACCAAACTGAAATCTGTGTTCTTACTGAATATAGTCCATCGCAAACCAAAAAATAAAAGTTTGATTAGAATAATGTCTGTGATATAAAATATCGTAGTAATATAGCATAAATTAAAGTAACAAATATATATCCCAAATATATATAGCAAAAGTGACAAACACTGACTGACAAATTTGCAGATGTTTTATTTTATAAAAAGGTCAATACATAGTTTAAGGAGCCATCCAGAGTGATCAGTTCTAAAAAGGTGGGGGAGGTGTACTCAGGGGGAGGTGTGCTCAGGGAAAGGCCCTCTGTGTCTCTGGGCCAGAGGCTTGGCCTGTGACTGGGGACGAGTCTGGGACTGGATTGGGGCCTAAGGATGCAGTTCTGGAAGTCAGTTCCTCGGGGGGACTGGGTTCTTGCCCTTGGAGAACATATCAAGGGAGGGCTGTCTGCGCTGCTCGGCCCCCAAGCTTGACCCTACCTTGGCCCCCTCCCCCTCCTGCTCCACGATGGACTCCATGGGTTGGATGGAGGTGGAGGGGTTGGCCTGGATTAGTCTGCGGATGTCTCCTATCTGAGGAAGAACAAGCACACAACTGACCCATCACTCTCCTATCCTCCCTAAACCCACCCCTCCCTCAATCCTTCCTCAACCTCATCTCCCACCCTCATTCCCCATCTCACCTCAGTCTGTATCTGCTGCAGGGCTTGGAGGTGGTTCTTCCTGCACTGGCTCACTCTAACCACCTCTTTTTCAATGGAGTCAGAGATACTCTCACAGCTACAGCACCTGTATCCACACACACAAACACACACACACACACACACAAAGGATGTGAATGACATAAGAAAAATCAACCTTGAGTAAGGAGCACAATCAGTCTCAGGGCCTGCGCCTTCCTCCCTGCTCTCACCACTGCTGTAGTGTGTCAGCGATGTAGGCCGCCCCTTCCACAGGGAGGTCTCTCCCGATACAGCCGTCCACCTCCAGCTGCTGCCTCACCTGGTCCAGCTTCCCTTGGATGACCTCTGCGTACACCGCTTCAATCACCAGGTCCTCCAGCTCCCGCACACTGGCTACCTCCAGGTCTCTCAGCAGCACAGAGTAAGGGATCATCTAACACGAAGGGGGGGGGGGGGGGGGGGGGATTGTAGAAGTGAATACTTTTATTGGAGTAATTAGCTTGCATTTTAACTTAATACTAAGAGTTTGGGTTACTACAGTCAAGACGCATCATCAAGGGCAAAAGATATGCCTGGTCGCAAGCACCAGAACATAACGCATAAAAAAAAAAAACATCTACTAATAAGGATTTTATGCAGAACGGTAGTGGATGTCCTATAGCTACCTGCGTATTTGCTGCGAGGCTTACAATAGTCAGTTGTCTCAGCTTGTTCTTCTGAGCCTCAGAAAGAGGAGGTAAGGAACTTTTCAATGCTGGAAGGATACCACACACAGTACAAAACAGCTTTGATGGACCATTTAAAATAATTATCATCACATGCCAGTGTGGCAGTGCTACTATAAGATGCAAAAGAAATCTGACAATAAGCCATTTAGGCTACTGTATGTTAATGTACTGTGTCATTTAATAGGCTTTGAGTAACATACAAATTAATAATCAATAATATAGCGACCACAGCAGAAAAACAAAATAGCATCAGGCAGAGAAAATCAAGCAGTAGTCTACCTTTGTAATCATGGTATGTGCCGTAGGCAAACATGTTCAACAATTGTGAATAGCCATCGTTTGGACCTTCAGATAGCTGAAAAGAAGAATTTCAGCTTGCAAATAGTGACACCTAGTGTTGTGTGTGTTTTGTAATGTTTAGTAACTAACGAGATATAAAGGAACTTTACCTTTTGAATGCATGGAAGCTGTAACAATTCCCCGAACACATAGACCCCCGGGGCCTCCAGCACTTGGTTTATTAGGGCAATCAGAGCAGGTCCTTTAGCGTTTTTGGCAAGCAAAATGAACTGCTCAACCTGGTTACAGTGTGTCTGCTCCCCTGCCATCTGAAGAGATAAACACAATTAAGTAGGCTATATTCGTTTTTTCAACTGTGACATTAGCCTAGCTTGCTAGCTACCGTCAACATAATAAAAGTTTCTAGACTACACATTGGCTAGTTTACTTAACTTGCCAGATAGCTATATCTCACTGTTAAACTCCCAGCACTGTAAAATGACCTGAAAAGTATATCTCAATACCGTTCTATATCTAGCTATTTCTAAGTTCACGTTAAATACTCCGTTGACAACTCACTTGGGCTTTTTTGCTGTTGTCAAACGTCAACCAATCAATTGGTGGTTTTGTATTACGTAGGGCCAAGGCCAATTCAATCCTAATCAAGTCTAAACAGTTGACTAGTTGAACGTGCTGATGCTGACTAGACTAATAATAGGCGTGCCAGGTTACTTCTGAAAAGGCATGAGAAACGTGCATACCATTAAAATTTCTTAATCACAGGGGTCATGGTAAAAAAAAAAAGAAAAGACCAACAGTTGCTAATTTAAAAGATTTATTTAGAATATACAGTCAGATGCAAATAAGAAAGTAGCACATCGTTCTTATTGAAATTGCACCTGTTAATTTCCGCCAAGATACATTTCCATAGCCTTGATGACTCATTGCCAAGTCGACTCTGACTAGCTGAGCTCAGAAATTGTTCTCCACCATATGGCTTGTCACCTCCTGGAGGGTCGCATCACTTTTCCCTTGATGCTCCGGATCAGAACACCTGGTGCAATTCCCTGTATGCAGTGATTACACCGACCTATTTGACGAATAGGCCTAATTCGTCCAACTATTGAAGTTTGCAGATGATATTCCTCCTCACCACAAACATTCCCAATGCATCTCCATACCTAGGTTTACAAGTCATGTCCTTCCAATTTGTCATGTGTATTATTTGTGTGTAAGGTCTATGATTAACCGATAAATGAGGATTACACAGATAATGTAAGGTACTATTATTTATTTAAATCTTTTTCAGTTTTGGTCACTAGATGGTGCTAAAGACAAGACTTGGATTCAACAGGTGAACAAATGTTTTGTAAAATACATTTCGGTTGTCTCTTCTCATGTTAATTTTAAGTACATGGATGAAGGAAGTCATAGAGGATCCAACTGATGGTCTGACCTGTTACAGTTTTTCCACAGTTGTGCCTGGAATTTACAGCATCTCTGCCACACACTCAATACAAATATCCATCCACAATGGCTACACACACACACACACACACACACACACACACACACACACATACACACACACACACACACACAAACAAACACAGATGATTATAATAATTGTAAGCTTTTAGATTATCTGATGTGCAGGCCTAAAGTAAACAATCCCTTGACTAAGGGAGGAAAATGCAATATCATATTTGTCCAAAGGAGGATATGGAAAATATGTCGGCCTGAATAGTAAATCTCTCTCAGCATTTGGCATAGCCTCAGCCGGGCTTGTGTCCACTGACTGATTTGGATTCCCGATGCCGGAGAATCTGTCTTCACAAGGGAACACTGAAGACGGGCTGTTCATCACCTTAATGGAAGAGTATTGATTGTGGTGCAACAGCACGAAATGCGTCTGCAATAGTAATGAACTTTCAGAGAAATCACTGATGAAAAGGCAACTGGGGATATCCTGGAAGTCGGGAACAGGGCAAGGTCTACATTGATTGCTGGTCTCTTGGTCTCTCTCTGTGTGTGTGTGTGTGTGTGTGTGTGTGCATGTGTGTGTGTCTTAGTCATGTGTTACTATGTGCCATCACGGTGTGTGTATGTCCATTTGTACACTGACATTTGTGTCTGTCATGTTTCATGTCTGCACGTACTGTCTGTGTCTGTCCATGACATCTCCATTGTACGAGCATGCACTGCAGATCAGTATAATCTCTTTATTCACTGACCTCAAGCTGGGTGTAGACTCGACAGCTGTCGTTGTGTGAAAGGACGGTAGACAAGGATTTGTAGGCAGTCTTAGTGTGTAAAATGTGTGTCTGTGTGTACTATGTATGTGTGTGCACCGTGTAAAATGTGTGTCTGTGTGTACTATGTATGTGTGTGCACCGTGTAAAATGTGTGTGGGCGTATATGTAGAATGTGCATGTGTATTTTGAAGGTACTGGGGCGTAATACTCTCTTAGCCTGCATTCCATCTCTATCAGAATCCTCTCAGCGATTAGCGATAGAAAGCATCTGTCAGTCACACTGACTGGTTTGTTTACTGTCAAAACATATTCTTTCATGTATTAAGGCTGAAAAAAAATCTCATTACCCTACGTGGCACGGCGTTCCATGTGTGGTGCCTTGATCCAGTGTTTCAGACGGCATCCTCTCCTGTGGGAAAGAGACACCATGATTCTGTCAAATATCCCAAAGAAATTCAGACATAGAGGTAGATAGATGACGCAAGTGTGATTATTCCTTTTTGCGTCAAAATACTTGTAATTGTTTGGAATAGATCTTTTTGCGATGGGTTAGACGCACCAACAAAACATTTGTGGCCCATTAGTGTCTGTGTAGAAGAGGCCCCCATGCTTCTCCAGACCGATGTTAATTATACTGATGTGGTTCGACATGGATCCGTGAAGCTGCCCCACAGGGAAACCAGGAGATTGTTAAACATGTATATATGTCTGTGTACACAAACATACACTCACAAGCATGCATAAACACACAAAGAAACCACACACATGCATGCTTGTACTGATGCACACAAAAGCACACTGACATTAAATGGGTCAGCTGCTATGCCATGTCCACTTCACTAAGGTTGATGCAGCTAAAATGTTTGCATAAAGATCGAAAGAGTCAAAGAGATGGGAATTTTTTAACTACGCCTAATATTCCACACAGAATACACACACAGGCCTGAGCTTGATACCAACACAATGTGGCACGTGATTATTCAAAGCTCATATGATTATAGAGACACCTGACAGTTTCATCAGGAAAAAAAACATGTTGTCATGACAACATGATGCCATTAACCTACACTCTGAATAGGTATGGATAGGAAATGGAAGCGAACCCTGGTTAAAATTCATTGGACCATATCCTTACAAATTCCATTTCCTGGACAGTGAAATTGAATGCAGCCTTAGCAGTTGATGGTTGTGCATATAAAGATCTTGAATAAACACTGACATGATGTGACATCCTTGATTATATAGAAATAGATGGATTTAAACAGGCATTTGTCTTCCCTGTGCTCCGTATATGATCAGGCATGTTATGACAGGCAAAAGGTCACTGCAACAGAGCATGTTCTTCAAAGTAGTGCTAAGAAAGCCGAGTCGCTCTCCATGGTATTGAAATTGTTCGTTCATATTCTATAAACCTAGCCTGATCTCTGTTGGCCTGAAATAAAACGTTTTTGACTCATCACTTTTATGCAAATACTGTCTGCGTGAAGAACAAATTAAGCGATTGTTTGAAAACTGATTAGGATGATGTTACCAATCAAAATAAACGATAGCTTAATTAAGGATGGCGTTGTGCAAAACAGAAACAGGACGTGTGCAAGTGTGAGTGACAAGGCACGTGTGCGAAAGAGAGAGAAGAGGAAGAGAGAGAAAGAGAGAGTTACGATCAACCGACAGTTGAATCCATGATACAGGGAGGAGTGAGAGGGTCGATTTGGCATAGGAAAACTAAAAAGTAGGGTGGTCATCCTCATTCAAAAGTCATTGATATTGACGTGGAATGTTGTTAGAAAAAAATATTACCATCGAGGGACAATAGCGCAAGACTGGATAGCTTGACTGGATTAACACTGCTGAGTCGACCACGGAACTGCCGCGGCATGATGACTTAAAGGTCTAGCCCAAATGTTGTTTTTTTGCTTTTTCGATCAATTAAACACGTGAACCAAATTTATATTTCCAGGTGAGAGAAGACAGCACCGCCTACGCTCTGCAAGTGCCCATATTTCAGACTCAAGTTTTATTTTTGAAAGGTAAGCTAAAGTCAGAGTCCATTATTGTGCCATGTAGACTATTGATAAATATACTTATATTTTAAATCGTAGTATGGCAGTTTAAAAAAATCTCTTATTTCCACATAGTTTGGTATTCCAGAGCTTATGGATACAATGTGTCTAGATCCTATTTACTTTTATAGACTTGATATCAATTAAACATGAGCGCAAATGACAGCAATTGTCTGTGTAGGGCAATATTTGATCACACTTAATTTTCATCTAATTGGAAAACTGTTACTATTGCATTTCCTCATGTCATAAAATGAGCTTGCGGAGTTAGCCTATACTCTACTGGATTGCGCGCGCTTTGCCAATTGGTATTCTGCACATGAGGCTTTGGAGCCGAGTTGGGCTCGCGTCATGTAGCGGATTCGTTTGTTTTACTCAGCTACATCTCCGGCACGGCCAGATTCCGTGCAGCAGACAACGATAAATAGCCTACTCATAACCTGAAGCTTTAATTGTGGCAGGCGAAGACAACGAACACCTTACTCTTTTCCTTTTGATTTCATAGTGTATCCTTTCTAGTGAATAATTTAAACAAATAATAATAAAAACTGCATCCAAAGGTATACAATTGAACAATGCAATGAACTGTGGCCTAGAACAATAGACCTAATTACATCAGTAAGAAGATGTACAGTAGTCTTGATAGATATCCTATTTCTGATGATCTATTGACCCAAGAGCTGTGACATTTCTTGCAGCAAAATAGGTCTCTGATTCATATGTTGATTTGGACAACTGCATGTGCTTACCTCTGTGTGTGACAATTTGCAGGAGATCCATACTCCTAAACATAATAAGTATACTGTACCTTTGTTAGTCTGTTATGCCTGGTGTCCAGGGCCAGTATTTCAGTCAAATTTTTCCTTTGGGAGCAGTGGCATGGAGTTATTAGACTGCTGCTGCCTTTGAGACTCATTCTGCCTGGGGGGCCTGTGAGCCCTGCAAACACACACACACACACATAAAGAGTCACACACACACTAAAAGTGAGAGAGACCCTGATTATACCCTCTGTATGTGTTTCAAAAAATCAATTGTAGTGAGGCTCTGCTGCACAGACCAGTGGTGGAAATATAAGGAAATCAATGCAGGTTTATTAACTGAGCTGGGCATCTCTTCCCAAACACAGACACTGATTCACATCTGTGTGTGTGTTTGTGGGCATACATGTGTTTTCTCATTTGTCTGTTTGTGGTGGTGGAGGTGTGTGTGAGGGCGGCTGATCCTATCCTTCAAAGTCATTGTGTCATGGTTGGTTTACAGTGGCCTCACTCTATTTGTGGACAGGGGCGCATTGAGAGAGGTAATTTAGCACCTGTCAGTCAGAGGGGAAGGACAAATGATGAGAGACGAAGGAGGTCAGAATGGTAAAGGGAGAGTGGAAATGACACAGGGATGGAGGTAGACCAATAGGAAAGGAAAGAGTGAATGATAGACATGGAGTGAGAAAGGTGAGAAAGGGTGATTGAGAGAGAAAGCGGGGTAAATGACAGCCTCTATTTCTGGGGGCTGTTACCCTAACACTAGCTGTAAGACCTTGATGGTCTTCAGGCGCCAAACATCACAGCCGTTTCCATAACAACGTGATAAGACAGGCTCTGTTGAAATGAACATTGGGTCCAGATTTGAACTTTTCCCCTCCAGCTTTTTCGGTCTCATTTTCTCTTTCTTTGACACACACATCACTCAAATTCTTGGAACACCATGCATGCCAAAAGTGTTTGGCATACATTTTTTGATGAGTAAGGTAACAGTTTTGATGATTATAGCCCAGAGATCCAGTATACTAATATAAACTCTTCCTGTTTCACTTCACTATACATTTTATACACTCAATGACAATGGTTATCACCATGTCATGAAATATACATGTGTTAGTGTCGTAAGGGATATGGTAATATGGATCACAGTTGGGTTTCAAAATGATTACATTGTTAAAACCCCTGTGAATAAACACAGCCCCATAATGTCCCAGAAAAACAACATAAACATTCACTGTTGCCATCCCCACCTGCTATAAACACTGCTAATACTCAATGTCCCTGTTGGGGGTCTCATATCGACAAGTTCACATGCAATCTACAAACAATAAGGTCATGCACTTCTCATTTCTCATTTAAAAGATACAAAAACAGTAAACTATATAAACAAAGATTTGTTGATGACCCCTTTTTTCTACACCAAACTAAATAGTTACCACAGTAAACATCCACGCTCTAGAGCTGCTTACCTAACGAGCATCTGATTCTGCAGATTATGCGTGTTTTGAGAGAGGATTACATCAAATGAAATTAACAAGTTGGCCTCTCACGAGATAAATCTCATGTAGACCAAGGAAAATGTCACACAAAGCCAGTGGAACTGGGAGTTATTGTGGAAAAGGCCAACCGTGAGTGTGAACACATGCATACAACATGTACAGTTTGTAATGTTGAGACCAAGTCACATGTGAACTGTGCTGATGGCTCGATGCTTCATAATGCGTGACAGATGCTTCTCTACTTAAAACAATGGCTTTCGACAGCTGCAGCGACATCAAAATGAGGTGAAAGATATGCCTAGACTTTGGTTAAGGTGGCGGGGCTGTCACTAAGATGGATGCTAAGGTTTGTTTAGGAAAGACAAATGAGAAACATTATGTTCGTCTCAATTCTATTTGAAGACATACCTCTGAGTCTTACGAAATGAGCATCCTGAAACCAACTGTCAGTAAATCCCTATATTCCCTTTCACAGCAGTGATTACAACAGAATGATTTATGCATTCCAATGCTCAAAAAACCTTCTGACTGCTTCTAAGCTATATTGGAATATTGCAATGCTGTCTTTAAATGATGAAGTCTTTCTGGTGAATCCAGAGGAAATCCCCTCTGGCTATGTAGACCCAGGCACATGAAGTAGTAGAAGTAGCTCAATGCTTCATGCTATAATTAAAGACTCAGATTGCTTTTGAGCTTAGTGAAGAAAAAACTGTTTTTAGATCAAATGATTATTGCCCTTTTAATCTTTGGAGCTTTGTTTTGAAAAAAGGGAATTTAGAGGATAGGGGTTCAAACAAATGTTAAATTCTCTGTTATACAATGTGGGTGTGCTGTATGTGTATATATGTGTCTGTATGTGTGCAAATGTGTGTGTATGTCTGAGTGAGAGAGAGAAAAGAAGAGAGAGGCCCTTAAGGAAACCGACACGTCTCTTATATTTAATGAACAGAAACCCACAAAAGAAACAGCAGACATTCACTGAATAGACCAATTGACATGTAAAGTAGAGACCTTGTTGATAAATTGGTTAATTCTTAATCACCTCTTCTCATAATCCAAAGTCTGTGATGATATGCTAACATCCAGTTTCCCTGAAGGCCTCATCATGGGTCTGTATCACTCAGGGGTACGCTAACGAAGGCAAACTTTGATCTCTGCTGTATTTTCCTCCTCTCCTCCTCCCAGGTTCTCTGTTGTTTCCCAGGGCTCCTCACGTGCACCAGGGAGCACACGCGGGTGTGTGTGTGTGAGAGAGAGAGAGAGAGAGAGAGAGAGAGAGAGAGGGAGAGAGAGAGAGAGAGAGAGAGGGAGAGAGAGAGAGAGAGAGAGAGAGAGAGAGAGAGAGAGAGAGAGAGAGAGAGAGAGAGAGAGAGAGAGAGAGAGGGAGAGTGAGACGATGGTTGTCCTCCGGTTCCCCAGGCTGGCTCTGGCCCTGCTGGCCCTGCTGCCCCTCCCCTCGCTGGGCTGCCCCTCCAGCTGTCGCTGCTACAGCCTCACTGTGGAGTGTGGATCTCTGGGAGTCAAAGAGATCCCACAGGGGATCCCTGCATTCACTCAGGTCAGTTAGCCTATCCCACGGTTCATACTAAGAGTTTAGGATGACACTAGCTGACCACAGCTATTATGTTCGATCGCTTGATTTCCTTGGAGTCCCTCCCATTACATAAATCAAAGTTGAATAATTTTTAATTTGTATAGCCCTTTGTTACAAGCAATGTCACAGAGGGCTTCAAATGCATCCTGATAAACCAAAACAACTGCTCAGTTAATTGATGAGATCCATGCAAACCACGGGCTAATGTCCTGATAGTGAGTTAATGAACGATTTCTTCCGAAAAGCAATTGCTTGCACAATAATCCTCTATTTAGAAGCCCTCAGCCGTTATGCTAATGTTGTCTCAGGGTCAGACCCCCAGCATTACTGCAGGATCATGCATATTCATTAGGAGACGACTGCGTAAATTGTTCTGTTGACCTCTGTAACTCATTCTATACAAATTGAGCCTCTTCTCTGCTGGGTTTGAAACTGTGATATCATCAACAAATAGAGCATGATAAAGGATGGAATACATTATGCATTTTACACAACAATTCCCATTAACAGGTTGCATTATCTAAGTAGCACTCTTCTTCAAAAGCTCAACAATAACATGTTTACTTGTGGCTTAAGCAGGTATGATAATGCGTTAACCAGAGAATAGTCTTACATTGTCTCAATGTAATTCTCCCCCCCCCCTCCAGACCATCTTCCTCCAGGACAATGCCATCGTCCAGGTCCGTCTGCAGGACCTGTCCAGGCTGGGCTTTCTTCACTACCTGTACCTCCAGAACAACAGCATCTCAGCCCTGGAGCATGGGGCCTTCCTCAGCCAGGGACAGCTGCTGGAGCTGGCCCTCAATGGGAACCTCATCCACCTGGTCACAGCAGACATGTTCAGGGGCCTGGAGCACCTTCGGATCCTCTACCTGGCTGGGAACCAGATCACGCTGCTTCAGGACCACACCTTCAGAGGCCTGCAGGTTAGACTGTCTGGCTGGGATCATGAGGTTGATGATGTGGATGATGATTATCATTATCATTATCAATATGACAATTGTTATGATGATGATCAAGATGATGATAATGATAATGAATAATGTGCCCCTCATTATTTTTCTTTTAAATACATCAGGCCGCTATTAATAAATGATGTGAATACACTGAGGTCGGGGTAAAAAGACAGTGTGAAGCTCAATGTGAGCCTCGAATCCCAGCCCCAGGGGATTGGGCTGAATGACTGGCTTCCTCAGAGCACTTCCTCTGTGCTAGAATGTAATGCCAAGCACCATGACAGTGACGGGACGTGAGCACGTGTTGAGGTCATGAGGAGGGAGAGATCAGGGTGACAGGGACAGCTGCTGACTCTCCATCCCCTTCCTGGCTGTCTGTGTCCCCTCACAGCGTCTGCAGGAGTTGCACCTGCAGGAGAACAGTATCGAGGTGCTGGAGGACGAGGCTCTGTCTGGCCTGTCCTCCCTGGCCCTCCTGGACCTGGGCAGGAACCGCCTCCGCACCCTGGGCCCCGCCTCCCTCAGACCTCTGGTCAGCCTGCAGGTGCTGCGTGTCACAGGTGCGAGGGGCCAGTTTAGGGCCTGTTACTAGTGGCTAGGGTTTGACTGTTCGTTTTAGATTCTGACATCTGATAGAATACATGATCAGATAAAAAGAGACAAAAATCCTAAACCTCTGCTCTACTCTTCTCCGCTCTCCCAGAGAACCCGTGGCGCTGTGACTGTGCTCTGGCTTGGCTGCGTACTTGGATTAACGAGGAGGGCCAGCGTCTGCTAAGCTCGGCCGAGCGGCGCCTGCTCTGTGCGGAGCCGCCTCGCCTCTCCCACCTCAGCCTGGTGGAGGTGGCGGCCAACAGCCTGGTGTGCATCCCCCCCGTGGTGCAAATGGAGCCCAGCCATCTGACTGTGAGGCTGGGGGAGAGCCTGCGGGTTTCCTGTCAGGCCTCGGGCTACCCCCAGCCCCAGGTCACCTGGAGGAAGGCCGCCCACAGCAAGGCCCAGCTCTCCCCCCGAGGCCTGTTGCAGGAGCAAGGGCCTGAGGCAGACTTGTTTCGGTTTGGGGCTGGGGGGCCGGTGACCGCCCGGCCCAGAGCGAGGAAGTCGAGGGATGGAGCTGATGGAGGAGCTGTCCATGGGATGGTGCGAGGGACTGAGGAAGGTGGAGAGCGGGACAGCTTTGACCCAGATATGGGCAGCGGGATGTTGTTCCTTAGCAACGTAACAGTGGCGCATGCCGGCCGCTATGAGTGCGAGGCTTGGAACCCTGGGGGAGTGGCCAGGGTGACCTTTCACCTGGCTGTCAATATGTCCTCCTCGTCTTCCTATTCTGCCTTCTGGCCTCGTCTGCACTCATCCCCTCCCTCTTCCTCTTCCTCCATCTACCACCCAGAGGTTGTGGATGTGAGCCAGGAGCCTCTGTATGAGCTAGAAAGCATGGACTTCAATGCCTTGGGCTCAGCCACCCAGACAGCGATCGCCATGGGCATCTCATTGTTGGCGCTCACCGCTCTTCTCCTCCTCGTCATGATCTACGCCCGCCACCAGCAGCGCAGGAAAGAGGAGGGCGGGGGCTTCTGCGGCAGCAAGGAGGAGAGCATCCTGTATGTCAACGACTACTCCGACGGCCCCACCACCTTCGCCCAGCTGGAGGAGTACCGCGACGAGCAGGGCCACGAGATGTTCGTTCTCAACCGTGCTAAGCCTGTCTTGTCGCCGGAGCCAGCCTTCACCATGCTGAGTGGCTTTGGCCACGGGGGGCTGAAGGAGGCTCTGTTGGAGCACCAGGAGCTGCAAGTGCAGACACTGAGCAGGTTAGGGGGGATGGGGCCACGAAGGAACCCTGCCGAGGGAGGTGAGGGTCCCCCCGTAGACCCGGAGGGAATGCTCATCAATCAGAGTCTGCTGTTTGACACGCAGGTTGCCTACGAGATCCACTGTTGAGAGCTGATTGGCTAAAGGAGGAGCAGGTGTTAGTTGTGCTCGATTGAGGCGATGAATTCCTGGAGAGAGAGACATTGTGCCAAGTGTTTCAATGTGTTATCCAGCCCTGAGGCTGTATGGAGGTCTCATGCTGGACTGGTTGATTAGCGATCATGGAGGACTATGGAGAGACATGTATTTTGTATTTCCACTGAAAACATACTACTGTAGAAATATTTAGCAAATACACATTATCTACATTAGAGATTTGGACATATTAGACATGGATTGCACAACAACATTGTTGTCATTGTTGTCAATTGTCATATTTAGTGGAACATTGTAAACAAAACCATAAATGAACAGTAGGTATTGTGAGGTCTTTGGAAAAGTGATATACTATTTTGTACCCATGTACTGTATAATTCTGTTTGTGTTACTGTTCTCTCATTTCTAAATGTGTTGTTCTTCACCGTAAAGTACTGAGCGTACTGTACTGGAGTGTACTGGACTGGAGTGTACTGGACTGGAGTGTACTGGACTGGAGTGTACTGGAATGTATTGTTCCATTTCTCAAAAAACGAAAAAAGAAATGTGTATAATTACACAATGCTGTCAATCAATACAATGAAAGCACTGGTCCATAAATGAGTGGCTGTGAGGGGTAAGATTTATATTAATGCAACAGTATATCTTTAATACTTTTTGTATTCCTGATTTCCATATATACAGGTGAATTCCTGTCTGGTATATTCCTTATTAGTATTTTCTTAAATACTGTTACATAAATTCATTTTCCAAGCACTATTCCTGTAATTATGTGTTTTCATAATTAGATTTATTAGATTCAACCCGTTGACGTTGAAGTTGATGAAGTTCAGAAAACAACTATTTAAATATTTCAGGAAGAAAATACGATTTTATGTTTTTTCCTTCTTCGCTAATGCTACAAAACATTCACATCGTAATCCTTTAGTCCAAACTGATGCTTCTACTCCCTTCATCTGCGCTCAATGGTTGTCATGGTTACTTGGGAGTTGGTATAGTAACAAGGTCAACACATGAATCCTTGGGGGACCCAGCAGATTGTAGTCCAGATTTATGCATTATCTAGAGCCCTATTGGAGCCGGTTGTATTCATACACAATAGTACCCCTGAGCTAGTCTAAACTAGTCATTACATGAACAGGGAGTTCAGGTGGCTGAGCGGTTAGGGGATCGGGCTAGTAAACAGAAGGTTGCCGGTTTGATTCCCCGCTGTGCAAAAATGACGTTGTGTCCTTGGGCAAGGCACTTCACCCTACTTGCCTCGGGGGAATGTCCCTGTACTTACTGTATGTCGCTCTGGATAAGAGCGTCTGCTAAAAATGACTAAATGTTTTAAAAAAATGTAACGTTTGAGGAAGAATAAACTCCATTATCTCCAATCTGATAATCAAAAAAGCAACAATTAGGTTTAAACATAGCTCATAAAGAATTCATTATTCACACTCCAGGTATAAATGGATACTCATTCCAATGCCTATTGGATTCACAAACCCTTTTAACTTGTTACAAGGCAAGTCTTTTATACATTTAAATGCATAACAGACTGAAAATGTAGGTGATTTTGGCTACTGGGCAAGGTGAGGGGAGAAAACAAGCATTCTATGATAAAAATGTAATTCCAGACATACCTCTAGTGGTGAGGACTTTCTCCTCCATGATCTCTTTATCAACTAGAGCACAAGGTACTGCTGTGAGGTCCTGAAACGAAGGAAGCTGGAGGTTTGTGGTTTTGAGCAGGAATCTGATATATTGGGGAGCAACAGCAAGAACCCTTTTTATTTTGTCCTCTACAGCTGCAGTGTCTGTAAAGATATCTTCTACCAGCCAGCTCAAGTTAACCTTGGAATTATAAGGTGTGCTGTTACTCACCACCCAGAACTGATACACTTTTGAACTAGGAACCTTCTGTTCGTTAAGGGTCCAACCATGAGCTAGTCCCAAATGTTTACTCAAACACCCAGTGGGTTTCACAAGACTACCGTATTTGACCCAAGGCAGTTTTATCTCTACAATTCTTTATGGATGATTAAGTGGGTTATTTAGGCTGCAAGGCCAACAAACACCTCACACACCTAGCGTAGATAACCTTGTCGCAAGCACGCCCACTCCACACATGAACACATACACAGTTATTTATTTTATCCACAAGCACAAGGTTATTTTGTGAAGTATATGTGGGTAAGAAGATTCTCAGACAGTCAATAATCCACCCAACACTCTGTTTATTGGGGGCGATGGTGTATACTGTGGGGCCTTGGGGGTCAAGAAGAGACAAGACATTGAAGGCGGTTTTATAAAAGCAATATAAAGTAGCAAAAGATTTATTTTCTTGAAAGGTAATCTAAATGTAAATTATATATAAAAAGTCGTTCGAAAACATAAAGACCCACACGTACGTTCATAACATTGTTTAAAAGGCTGTTAGAAATCATAAGATGCCCTTATTTGCACTTGGCGGTTTCCAACTCATATCATCATCATCATTGTTATTATCTACAGTACAATCTAACAACGTTTTGATTGATCCAAAACTAGATTGGAGTCAGAATACTTGGTGTGATCCAGAGTTGAGAAACACAACCGAGGCATTCTGCCAGTCTCCATCCCCTGGATGTTCCTGTGAGAGATCAATGAAAAAGGATCAATTTGTCATTTCAACCACTTACCCATTGTTTTGTTTGGGTTTGACTGTGAAGTAGAGATGCAATCAACATCTTTAGGGGCAGACACAGACAACAAACTGAAGGACTTACACTGAGTCTTGCTTTGATTTCCATGGCCCGTCTTTGTCTCTGTGTCTTCCCTGGGAATGAGACAGAGAGTGTCATGGTTACCAAAAGTATAATTAAGTGTGTCCAAAAGCTGTTTCCCCTTCCACATAAGAAATATTGAGGTAGTCAGGACAGAGGGAACAGAACAGGCCTTCCTTACTGTAGTGGTTCCACAACTTATAGGACAACATCACCAGGGCCACCAGGATCACAATGACAGCACACACCATCAGAGGAGATTCCATGAAGTGCCTACAACACAGCCACAACTCAGAGGAAGACCCCAACAAACACAACAGACTGAGAGGCAATAGTTAGCAGGGGGTTTAGAATAGTGTGGAGAACACATCAACTGTTATTTGGAGAAGCCATGTGAGTATTAGATGCACAACTGTATTTGCTCAACATTGTCACTGAATATGTACCTCTGATAGTCCCAGTCCTTAGCGATGGGTTTGGGTGGGGGAACATATGTATACTGAGAGGTTGACTGGGGCTGGCTGGTAGGGGATGTCTTCACAGACACTGCAGCTGTAGAGGAGCTTTCCATGGCTCTCCAAGCTATCATGTGGGACATTCACCACATTGAATTCGCAACAAGCGCAAAATACCATCGTGAAAACAGACTTTTACTGATTCACTTCATAAACAGCAACTTTTAAATCCAATCTTACACATACTGGTGGTTACTCGAGGGGTGACCATGATGTGAACAGACATCTGTTGCTGTGCAGCAGCACACCAGTACCAGCCAGAGTCTCTCTTCTGCAGGTTCTTGAGGGTGACGGAGAAACTTCCTTTCTTGTCGTCACTGATCACCACCAACTTGTCCTCGTAGATCCCGGACTCAGCATCTGTCACCAGACACGAGCTCCAGTCCCCACTTCGGCACCACTTCTTCTCACTGTCTCTGTTACAACACCAAGACAGCGACTGGGTGTGGATATCACGGTACATGTGCTGATGTTAAACCAAATAGTAGCCAAAATATATCTCGGATTTGGTGTACAATTTGGTATATGTATTATATATACAAAAACTGACACCAAATTGTAGTTTTTCTGTAGAGAGAACAATTTACTGTCAACACTAAAGTACTACAATGAAAGTAAAGCTGCATTACCTGTATTTTTCACTGTACTGACATTCAACAGTGACACTGGTCCCTTCCTCCCCACTCAACCTGCTGTTGACCACTGACATACCTGTACAACCAAGCCAATGCTTTCAAAACACACCAGCACACATTTTGGCCTACACCAATGCAAGAAATTCCAACTAGAAGTACTTTTTCTGATAAGTGATTTGCTATAGTGTCATAGTTATACTTAACCCGAAACAACTTGTTAGGGTCCAATTACTCACCATGAACAACATCGACATGCAGGGAGGCCGCAACATCAGCGCTCCATATGCCTCCCACCTCCACCCCGCACCAGTACCACCCAGAGTCATCCTCCTTCAGCTCCCTCATGGTCACAGTGAACACAAGCTGAACTGGGTCATCAAATATGGCCACCTGCTCTTCAGAGGCAGAGGACCGAGGGGTGTCTGTGC
This sequence comes from Osmerus eperlanus, assembly GCF_963692335.1. Taxonomy (NCBI): domain Eukaryota; kingdom Metazoa; phylum Chordata; class Actinopteri; order Osmeriformes; family Osmeridae; genus Osmerus; species Osmerus eperlanus. The sequence goes on along the minus strand of NC_085033.1, from coordinate 10,430,853 downwards.
GGGCCAGGCTAGTGCAGATCTCCCTCATTCGACCCCTGCACCAGTATTTGACATAACCGGCATACTGGGGTTCATAGTGGCAGGGGATAGTGACGGAACGGCCCCCAAGCACGGCCAGGTCTCCCACAGTGGTTATGCATAGAGAGACTACCGGAGGGGAAGAGGGGAAAAAAACAGGTATTAATAAACTGAATCATGTGGTTGATTTTTCAGATATGAGCTAATGCAGGTCAAATATAGCATAGTTGCGTATGCCTTTTCTATAATAAAGAAAGGGAACAGAGTGTTGGTCAATCTAAGGGGCCCTGGGTAACACTGGAGGAACTTCTGGTTTCGTTTTCTTTAAATATAATTTTTTTGCACTTGCACATGCCATCATTTTTAATAGGTTAAACAAAACGATACACGGACAAAAATACAATACTTAATTCTCATTAGCTAGATTGACAATAAAAACCTTACATTGTTTTATACAGCCTCCTTTTAGAAGACTTTAATATAGTTTTACACATAAAAGTTTCACAACAAACGATACTTGACCCATCCAAGACATACAGGCTATACATTCCATATCAGTTATCATTGTTTTTGCCTTGGAAAGAGAATAAACTCGTCTGCCGCTGAAAATGTGAGCATTTCACTGAACTTTGGCACACTTTTTGTGTGGGAGAGATGAGTGGGAGTAAGGAAAAGACAACATAGTAAGGAGTTCCAGAACATATGGCGCTTCAAAATCGACCTATCCAAACATCATGTTCTTCATCAATCGTGTGTAATGACAGAACAACAAAGGTCTGCTGAAGTCTTGCACATTCTCACCTGAATATAAAGACCTGACTTGTCTGGTGTCTAAATAAGTATCCCGCAAAACAAAACATTCTTAAAATATAACATCGAAACTTCGTCTCATCCTACCTGGAAGACACGAGAGCAGGGCTAGAATAAAGGATAGACGCATGTTCCAGTGTCAGAAGTTGCGGTTCAACTTGAAGTTGGTCTTCTCTAGTCTGAGGGACGCTGCGTTCCGCAATCCCACTAATTCCCTTGAGTCACATGACCATAGAAGATGGAATCCAGATGTTGAGCATGTTACCAGCTCGGTGGATGATGATGACTCATAGCCTACATACGAAATACAAACCCCTAGCCGTTGCCCAGGCTGGTTCAACTCCGGCTGTCCATACAATTCCTCATGTCTTGCTTGGACTCATGTCAATTTGTCAAAGTTGTCATGACTAGTGCATATATATCTCAACATTTGCTTCTAGTTTTAATGATTTCATTATTGAAGATTTTGTAACATTACAATGTGTCATACAAAAAAAAAGGTTTTGTGGTTAAATAGCTGAATAGTATGAGTTTGGAAACAGCAACCTACCTTGGCAACTTCCACATATTCAACTGGGACAGTACATAGCAGTGTTCGATATTCCTAAATGTTGCGGGTATAAGGGAAAGCGATTCTTGATGTGTGTTTTAATAGTGCTTAAGAGCCAAACTGACTGCCCAAACAACGTATATACAATAGTTGTTATTTACTTGACTAATCCAGTCCATCAGTTGAGAAAGTAGGTGCAACATCCAAAATATATTTTCACAGCATTATGTTCAACTTGAAATCTCTCAGCTGGTGCATGTTTAACCCTTGTGCTGCCTTCGGGTCACATGACCCAAAGGTTCATAACGAACCATCGTTGTGTTTACCCAATTTTACCCAATACAAAAAACAAATAAAAATAATTTTCTTTTAACCTTTGCAATGTGGGGGGTCTGAGACAACCCGACGGTTAAAAGAAAATGCTTCACTTTGTTTTTGTATGCGGTAAAGTTGTCGCAATACGACGGTGGGTCACAATGACTGATGGGTCAGAATGACCCGAAGATAACACAAGGGTTAACACATATTTAGTAATTTAGTCACATATCTCAAAAGATACCACATAAAACAACCAAGAACACAATATTCTGTTTATTTTATTTGAGCCTGTCTCACGTGCAAAAGGGGAATGCTTAACAGATTGGAAAAAGTAATTAAAAAAACATCTCTACACATCAGTAGGAAAGATTTGTAGTTTCACTTTCTGCCACTTTTGCATCTAATTACAGAGTGGGGGTGGGATCAATTAAGCAAATTATTGGCACAGTTGAAGAGGAGCTCCAATGTCTTGAATGGTGATCTTCTGGAAATGTACTTTCATCTGTAAGAAAATGAAATGGTTTTATGATTGAAACAAACACTCGGGTTATGGTTACATAGTAGATTGCCTTTCCTTTTCATGAATCAACAGAACTGTGAGCAATGCAGTGTCTACACTACCTCTACACAAACCTGCTGAATGGGGCCAGGTGGAATGGTTTTCTGGGGTTCATCAACCAATGAAATTCATCACAACAAGATGAAGCACGGTGTGAGCAAATAGGAAGTCAGCGAATGCCCTCTCTGGGGAGACGGACAGGAAGTCCCCTTTGTTCTGAGGGTTGATCTGGATACGCAGACACACTGAGGAAGAACGGGCAGACAGAGTAAATACAATGCAACACCATTAATATTGCTAACATATAGAATAATTGTTCACAGCATTATAAAATAGATACAGGACTGTGGACTTTGAGTAGAAACGTACATCTATGTTGTGTAGTACCCAATTATGTAATGATAAGGACATTATTGTATTTGGCATATTTTAGAGATTGCCAGAGCTGTGTGCAATAAACACGAGACACCTGTCAGCTAAATCATTCAGTGTTATGTGGGCTGAAACAAATGAATGCACTATGTGAATCGAAGGAAGGTTACGACACATAATAATTTGTCCCTCTAGCAAAGTCACCGAACATTGTTGATTGACTTCAAGCAAGGCCAAGCCAACTACCTTGCTACTAGCCTCTACAATCGGCGCTAGCTTAGCATCCAGCCTGCAGCGACCTCTTCAATGCCCCATTCAAAAAGGACAAAAATATCACAACATGCATATGTAATGAGTGCCAAATGAAAGTTGAATATAGCTACATTACCTGCGAGAATGAAAGATCCGACGCACGATATGAAGCCTGACAAAAAACTGTTAAATGGGAAGGTCCCGACAAGCAGACAGTACAGGAACTGCAAGGCTCCTGTGAGTAAGATGTACAGGAGATATGAGTCTACTACTTTCAGCTTATTCGGCGTGGTCGTGGTGTACTCTTCCAAGAACCGAGAGACAACCGATAGAACTGAATTAGACATGACTTCGTTTTGGTTTAGCTAGCTAGATTACAATTAGCTAACCGATGTAGTTAAATTGTGCTCTTTTCCTTGTTAGAATGAAATGACGTGTCCACCCCGCAAGGAAGTTGACGGAAGATCCTGTGTGTTACATAGAATACAGTCCGAATTTCATCCTGGTTGAAGTCAGCTGATCTGGGAGCGAACTTGTTACACAACTCCACTATAGCCCAAAAGGAGATGTTCAGCTTTACACAAATCCTGCTACTGTACCTCAAAGCGTGATAACCGATGTGTTACTATTGACGTATGTTTCGCTATTATAGTTTGTATTTAGTTATCGGAGTATGTCATGGTATGGATTCGACTACAGCTCAAATGCAAAACGAGACTGAGACAGAGTAAGTACGATGATGGTTATAAAACCAATTTACCCTCCAGCAGTCACCCAGTTAGCCTACTGCTTCGGAAAATCTTATTTGAGTTAGAATATCAGACATTTTATACAACCCAAAATTGTATTTTGGTCTGTAAATAATGTTTTCAATCATTTATATGAATATAACAGCCTACATATTGTGGCGTGTTATAAGAACATTGGAATTCAGTGGAACTTATTTTGTTTGTGACATGCATCAGCCACTCTAGGGTCGCATGACATTAGCAACTAGTTACTGAAAATGTATCGTATTTGTGTGTTCATTCAAGAACAGTGCACCAGTGACATACTGAGGGAGCCAGTTATTGTGAGTGACACAGCACTTTTTGCATCGCGTGTGAAGTATACAAGTGCATGGTTGTACTTATACTGCCCCCTTCAGAGCCAATTAGGCGTATTACCGTAATTAATAGTACGTATGGTAGCTCATACACGGGTGTGATTAGCTCACTATAACCCCAGTTCTTCTCTTAAATATTGATCCAATATGGTCCTTCACCAGTGGTTGACAACAATTTGGTCCAACTGTTCCATTGTGTGTGAAAGTTGTATGTAGAATGAATCACAAGCCGGTATTCAAATGTGCTTGCCTTGTATGATAAGTAAGATAGAGCATTCATGTTCAAACTTTATCGCCGACCTTTACCCTATTATCCCAGCTTGCTCTGAATTGCATCTGCAGCATTCATCTTACAGCCATAATAATAATGTCATATTCTTCTTCTTATTTCTGCCACCGCCGGTGTGTGAATGTGTGAATGAGAGGCAAATATGTAAGCGCTTTGGGTGCCACTAAGGTACAAAAATAGCGCAATATAAATGCAGTCCATTTATTTTCTCTCCCCGCCTGTCTCACCCTCCCTTTTGTCTTCTCTCATTTTCTGTGTGTGTCTTCTCTCTGTGTCCTCTCTCTCCAGGCAGAACTCAGGGTGGGCTTGGTGGCCCTCCTGGCGTCCCACCTCCATGTCCCTCCTGAAGAGCACAGAGGCCAAGATCCTTGCCTGTAAATACGTTTCTCCTCGTTTTCTACAACAAATATTCATGTAGCAACTGCAGTTCACTGAACAATAGTCTCTGTTATAAATGTGACATGTGTCTGTAGGATCACTGACAATTGTCCGAACATATTGTTAACACTCTTTTCTAGTGAAATCCCAAACCATGCTTGTTAGGATTGATGCATTGTTTGATAGCCGAGTTTATACAGATGGACACTGTGTGGACTTGGTTGTTTATGTTTGTTTTGGTCTGTCCTGTATAGGTATTCAAAATGACGTGTGGGCCAGGTTTGTGACCTTACCCAACCAGAACAGGATATGGACCCTCACAGTAACTAACAAGACAATCCGCAAACCAGTTGAGCAAGGTATTCTTAACAGCTGCTGAAAGGATGAAGCCCTCATTGATGTTTAGTCAAATGCAAGTGTTAAATCAGTAGTAAGTGTTTCCTGGTCTCTCCCAGCTCATAAGACTCCAATAGTGATGGTCCATGGGTTTGGTGGAGGTGTGGGCCTGTGGATCAGGAACCTGGATGCCCTGAGCCGGTCCCGGCCGGTCTATGCCTTCGACCTCCTGGGCTTCGGCCGCAGCTCACGGCCCTCCTTTCAGTCTGACGCCACGCTGGCAGAGGAGCAGTTTGTTGAATCCATAGAGCAATGGAGGCAAAGCGTAGGCCTGGAGAACATGATCCTGCTGGGCCACAGCCTGGGGGGATACCTGGTCACCTCCTATGCTCTGCAGTACCCCTCCAGGTGAGTGGTCGAGGCTCATCTTCATCACTGAGGGTGAAAGGATCTTTGTGGATGATCGCCATGCTGTAGAGGAGATGCACACTGGCTTCTTGCTGTGTTACATACTGTAATACAATGACTGAGAGATCTTTTGTCGGTCTGCCTTTGTCAGGGTGAGTCACCTGATCCTGGTGGATCCTTGGGGTCTTCCTGAACGACCCCAGCCTGAAGAGCAGAGCCAAGCGGGACAGGGGTCAGAGGTCAAGAGGCCAGCCCCCCCTCGCTGGGTGAAGGCTGTTGCCTCTGTCTTCTCTCTGTTCAACCCTCTTGCAGTTATCAGAGCTGCTGGGCCATGGGGTGAGAGATATATTGAGGAGAATGTATTGCTACGCTATCCATGATCAAGAAATGTTTCTTGTGTCTGCTTTTTATTAGCATTTTGCTTTCCCCTCCTATTAATCTGGTCTTTTCTCTATCTATTTTTGATCCTTTCCTCAGGTCCGGGCTTGGTGAATAGATTTCGTCCAGACTTCAAGAGGAAATTTGAGGACATGTTCAACGATGACACTATGACTGAGTACATCTACCACTGTAACGCCCAGACCCCTAGGTAAAGACCCCCACTTCAAGCGGCTCCTTATTATACTGGATCTGAACACGCGTACACACAGAATACATATTTCTTCTCCCTTTTCACCCCTGCCCTGTGTCTCAGTGGGGAAGTGGGTTTCAGAGCGATGTCGGGGTCTCTAGGCTGGGCCAAGGAGCCCATGCTGCAGAGGGTCCACCTGCTGCCCCCCTGCCTGTGTGTCAGCATGCTGTACGGATCACGCTCCTGGATGGACAGCTCTTCTGGGGACAAGATGGTCCAGATCAGGGGCCAGAGCCATACTCGCGTAGTGGTGAGTATGGGACATGAGTTATCAAGTGGATTATTATATCTGTTTTGAGAATTGAATACAAATAATATGAATGAGACTGTAAGTTTGGGGCGCATTAATACCTTGTACCTCATATATATTGTTTTGTCTATCTCTCCTCAGTTGGTGAATGACGCTTCTCATCACATCTATGCTGATCAACCCGAAGAGTTCAACAAATTGGTCCAGAATATTTGTGACTCCATAGACTGAGTACGGTTGTGTGGGTGTATGTGTGTGTGTGTGTGTAAATGGTTAGACTGAATGTGGGATCTTGTTTGATTTTGTTTTGCACATGGTATCGGCCAAAAGTAGTTTCAGTGCTACCGTTACACAACCTACATGAGTTGGGTTTGGAAGATGGAACTCTTTAAGTGACTATATTTTTGACTGTAGTTGGTATTCTACAGCTCTGCACTGAAAGATCTGTGTACACCTCGACATTAAGCTCTTATTCAGATAGCCTTTTATTATATTGTATACAACACATGGTCAGTTAGGGAAACTAGCAGCCTGTTTTTTAATATAATTGTGTTGTTGTTGCATTAATCAGATGTTTAATTATATGCTACAATCAGTATGCAATATGGGTTTGGGGATAAAACATTATTGTGAGGTATACATATATGTGTATAAGGCCAATGCCATCAAAGCATGCTTTGATCATGTGCCTTGGTTTGTCATTAATAATAAATACATGATTGTTACATATTTTCTGTCTCTACCTGTAATCTGTCTAGTTCCTTTTGACAGTTATGTTTTGCATATTATACTACAGGTATTATGCCACATAGTTGAATGCTGTGTATGGCACTGGTTATTTTCCTGACCACTAGAGGACAGTAAAACTACTTACATTTTGGAGTGCATGCAGATCATTTGACGTCTGATTTAGACATCTTACCATATTAACTACAAACTCACATGATCCTACACGCAATCCTACAATTTATTGAACAAACACGCTTAATAGGGTGACTGGTAGGTGCTTGTGAAATCAAAGATGTTGCTTGCACAATATCATTTCTATGCTCCCTTGATGTGTATAATGATAGGCTACACGTAAAGGAACATTAGGTTAATGTTCTGAATGAAGGTACTGTACTGAAGAAATAATTTTGCAGGTAGGTACAAGCCCCAGGTAAATGGATTACCAGTATGTCATCTTTTTACATTGACATTTTTACACCTTATTGGCCAGTAGGGGCTGGTCTGTTCCCTAGGTTACGTCATGTAAATCACTCAGGACTTTTTTCACACTGTATTTCTTTTAGTAACAACACAACCATTAGAATACAAAACATAAATATGTAGATAAATTAGTAATAAAATATAATAAAACTAGTTATTAGTTTTCTAATTTTCTCATTCTATTTTAATTATAGAAGTTATTAAATGTTGCTCTTAAATCAAGAATAAAGAAAAGTTAAAAAAGACAATGGTAAATTACCATTATGCATAAATTATGATAGCATTTTAGAACACTTGACAAGTACACCTTAATACTGACACTCTTAATCTTACAACACTGATAAACAGGACATTCAAATACTATGTACGCATTCGTCTTATTTGATAAAACTTAATTAAGGTTATCTTCATTTAAGCCATGTAAGAACATTTTGTCAACATATTAGTCTATCTTCAAATGTTTGGTCAGGCTACAGACATTCAAAAACATGTACATTTTAAGAACACAGTTGAATATAACAGCTAATAGGTATCAATACAATCAACAGCAATATTAATCATTGATTCTTTTTCAGAGGATTACAGTAAGAAAGCACAGTTCTGTTTTAGAGCAAGGCACAAAAACGACAAATGTCATGTTCCCAGTTGCTATAGAAACACATTTTCTTTTTCACCCAAAATCAGTTAAAAGTTTCTCTGAGGATTTATTATAAAATCCCCACTGACTTAGACTACGATACACCACTCACATTGTTCTGTCAAACACCAGAAACAACAGATGCAAGTCATGGTGTACAGACTAAAGTCAATTTCCTTGTCATCATCACCCTTCCTGTCATGATTGTTTTAGGCACGGACTGAAGTAAAGGTTTAATACCACTATGAGGAACAGTCTACACAGACCGACAGATGGACGGACGGACACACAGCATCAAATCGACTGCCTCCTCTTGCTGGTTACTGGGCCTGCACGAGGATGTCGGCCACACCATGCACCTGGGTGAGCTGTCTGCAGTCCAGAGAGGCCACCAGCTTCTTGAGGCCAGGCTGGTTGGGGATGAAGTGCTCAGTCACCGTCACTGTGGCCAGGCCTCCCACATCACTGATGAGGGAGAGGGGTCAGAGATAAGTCACTTATTTTTTTATCCACTAACTAGTAAGGTTAAAATATGCAGTTGTAACATGTGGGAGAAGAAAAGAAACAAAAAGATCAGCCAAAGAAAGAAAGATCAGGATGGAGAGATGGTAGGATAGTGCCATAGCTGTCTCACCCCACGATGACCTCGTGACCCTTCTGCAGGCCCAGCCCCTCCACGCGGAACACCACGCCCTTCAACGTACGAGGCAGCGGATTGGTGAACGTGATCTTGGCAGACATCGTCTTACCCACCGTGGCTTCTCCAATAGGCTGAGAGAACAAAGATAAGAGCACGACTTTTACTACTTGTATGTCACATTTCGTGTGATTTGGCTGTGGTGCCAAACATCTGAAATGAACGACTGCTGTTGCATGAAATGGATATGTTGAAATAGGCATAGGAGAATATGATGCAGAAGTGCACCCAATTCTTCCATATATTTGATGTGAAATCCTACTGACTAGGCTAATGCTGATGCTAACTGACCTTGATCTCGAGGTCGGGGGTGCGGAGTCTGAAGCTGGTCTGTGTAGCCAGCACCTGCTGAGTCTCGGCGACCCGTCCAGACAAGGTCAGCATCAGGGCAGCCTGGTCGACTAGCTGGTCCTGGTAAAGCTGGTAGGGCAACACCCAATCAATGCTCTGCTCTGTAAAGAGATGTGAAGGTTCAGAACACTGTATACTCTGACCATCATCATGATCATCATCATCATAACGGTCATCGCCAACGCTAACCTTCGTTCGGGTTAAGTTTCACGGGCAATTGATCCTTCTTCACGGTTCCCTTCAGCACACCGGTGTAGTACATGACTGCCACCTGGCTGTGGAGGGTGGTATTCCGTGGTTGAGAGCTCATGTTCTTCACCTTGATAATTAGCTTGGCGTCAGATCCCATGCGTGGCCCCTCCCCCTCCATCTCCACCACCAGACTCACATCCTCCGCCCTCGGGGAGGAGTAGGTGTCAGGCTTGCTGCCGTAGCGACTGGCTGTCTCCACGGTAATACGCTCCTCTTCAGAGTCTTCGGCGTGTTTGTACAGGTGTGTGATGTCGTATCGTTCGTCGGATCCCACGGCCTTGGTGCTGATGCAGTGTCCCACGGCTTTCTTCTCGCTGTGGATCTGGGTGAAGGTGCCATTTAGGTTCCTCTGCCAGTAGATCTTATCACTGTTCACCTGTCGAGGAGGCAGACACACCCGCACACAAACACCCATTCCAACACAAACACACACATTCCAACACAAACACACACATTCCAACACAAACGAGATAAACAGGGTGAGGTTTGCCTAACAATGCTGGCTGGAAATGACATGAGGCTAAGTTGATCATAGATACTTATCCTTAACAAAGTTCAGAGAAAACATTCTATTCAGTATGTGGGTAATTCCAGTAAGAACTGCAGGCACAGCCCTGACACAGCAAGCACCATGCTTCAGCCAAGTAAGCTGCAAAGAACTACCGACAAAATCCAAACAGACGAGTCCAAGCTCCTACAGTAGAGACCCACGTCACTCACCTCAGCAAAGACGAAGGGCGTGTCGTGCTTGAGGTAGACCTGGCCGGTGCGGATGGCGGTGACGGAGGCGGGCCCACAGCGGAAGGTGCCCTGGCTGGTCTCCTGGGGGGTGGAGTCCACGGCCTGCCAGCCACCCATGCCTGGGGGGAGGTCAGGTCTGGCCATCCAACAGTCATTCCACACATGGAAGTTCCTGTAGAGACGGGGTGGGGAGGGGTGAAAATGCTGCCTGGAGGAAGATTTGTGGGGAGGTAGATCTGGAGCTTTAGAGCAAAGGGTTTGAATAGCAAACCAAAATATCTCAATGCCTGGCCTAGACTGAAGACTAGATGCCTATTTGCATGTGCTCATAAGGTCTGGAGTTTTTCTTGACGGGCAACCAATTATTGTCGATGATAAGGAGAAGTGTTCTGATTGTGACTTGTTATATTAGTATCGTACCAGACAGAGTCAGAGTTGAGGAAGTCCAGTGACTCCATGTTCTCATCAAAGAAGACGTCTGTTGTGAGGGAGACATCAGTGTCGTGGGCTGACTGGAAGTTGGTCACACTGCGGGATGGTATGCCTAGACACCTGAGCACTGAGGCAGGAGGAGAGTGGGGCGAGAGGGGAGGACAGATTGGTGATTTATTCATTCTTATCTCCAACCAATAGAAAGGAGTGAGATGAGAGGCCTGCAGGGCCCAGTGTTTGCCAGAGGGACAGCAACATGTGTTTCTATCTGAGACTAAACTGGCAGGTATGTGAGGAATACTGCCAGGGTATTCTGAAGAGATATGAGCTCTGAGGCTCTATAGAAGCTCCACCAATGTGCTGGGGTCAGCCTGTGTGCGTGTGTGTGTGTGTGTGTGTGTGTGTGTGTGTGTGTGTGTGTGTGTGTGTGTGAGGGTTAGGGTTATGGCTGTCCTGCATGAATGAAGTTGTTCTGTTCCACAAGACACAGCTAATAAGAAAAGCATAATGAACTTATTGGATAGCACACACTCACTCTCAAGCATGGCACACACAGACACACAATCATGACACAATCACACACACGGAAAACGCATGACACACCAATCCAGAGAGACTTTCCCACACCTTCATATTCCCAAAACAGGCACACCTCAAACAACTTCCACAACATTACGGTATTACAGACACACATACCTGTGGTTGTGACTCCAGAGAAGACCCAGCACTGCCCGTATTTCACTGGATTTCCCCCCTCCTTGTGGTACTTCCTCAGGATGTCCACACTCCCACTCCAGGCAGTTGGGGAAACTCCGTCAGCATAGTCCCCTGACCAGTTCCCTTCCAGAACCCCAAAGTCATCCTGGGCGTTGATCTGCAGAACAGAAGAAACCAGAGATAACACCAGCCTACGATTCGAAACATAGCTTGGGCTTCTCCTTCCTTTGTTTGAAGTCCAGTAATCACATCCACCCACAGCATGGTCTAAATGACAACATGAAAGACTGGAAAAGTCCACGGAAACAGGGTCAAAAAGACCAGCTAGAGGAGCATGAGGACTGACCATGGCAGATATGACTCGAACCACGTTGACTGCATCTGCTCTGCCGGAGGGGGCCATGCCACTCTTCTCCAGGATAAAGAGACAGGCCTCCAGGATTCCTTCTTGACTCTGAGCCACATACAGAGACAGTTCCAGATGAGGTCATCAAAATGCTCCTGGGGCTTTACCCACATTTGATATCATTTGATATTTGCTCTCTCTTTCTCGGTGTGAGGTGGTGTACCTGTCCGAAGTTCCATGTGCGAGCGCCTATCTGGTTCTCAGTGCCGTAGTAGATCCTTCCTGTATCATTGAGCACATACTCCTTCCTCTCCGACTCGTCATCCAGGAACACTGTGTCATCTGAAAGGACACAAATAATGAGCTACATGTACCTGAAAGCATACACACTTACTGAACATGAGCACGCTCAGATGCTCAGATGCTTGGGACTTTACCCAATACAGCATCAAGCTGACTCAATCTGGATTCATTCTCATTGTAGTCACAGTTGCACTTTCCAAGCAACTTATTGTGAAATCATGCTTCCTTTTAAACAACGTATGTTAAAGGGCAGGGATGTCTTAAGCAACACAATTCCCGGAATGTACAGTGATGTCACACATTTAGAGGAAATGTGTGACATCGTCATAGCAAGCCAATCTCAGCAAGGGGTGGGAATAGTCTGAAAATCTGTTTCAGTTTTTTGTCTGTCTGTATATTCTTTACGGACACATGGTCATTATTATCAGTGAAACACTGTGAGACAGAGGCCAGCTGTAGGGGGGATTAGGGGAGGGGGATAGAGGTCAAATGATATACTGGGAAGGAGTAGTTGTGCTGGGACAGGGTAGAAAGTGGAAGGAAGAGGGACGTGAGGAATGCACAGAGGAAGGAAGGAGGGAGAGAGAGAGAGAGAGAGAGAGAGAGAGAGAGAGAGAGAGAGAGAGAGAGAGAGAGAGAGAGAGAGAGAGAGAGGGAAAGTTATGGTTAGAACATGAAGGGAGGGGTTAAAACATGGAGAGAGGAGGGTGTGTAGAGTTTTCACAGGAAAAAGGGATGAGAATTAAAGTTCCTGACAGGATTCAGCAGCTGAGATAGCTGGCTGGGTCTACATTCTGACGAAACGTCTCTGGAATGCGGGGAAAGAGAGGGCCAAAATCAGAGGAAAGGAGGAAGAGACAGAGAAAGGAGTCGGCGGGTTAAAGAAAGAAAGGGAGAAAAGAGAGAGGAGGAAAAGATTGCCACCAGCTGCAGGATTACAGTCATATAGCCCTAAGGCGGTTTGTACAGTAATTGTGGATTTCTTACTTTTATGAGAAGGAAGGAAAGATTGCGAAAGGGAAGGGAGATTTGACTTGCTGCCAATACAACACACAACCAAGAACAGACTGTACTGCAGCAACATGTACTCTATTAAACCAACCTTCCCTGCAGTCCTCCAACGTAAGCATGTTTGAATCAATACAATGACAGAATTGTTTCATTTATCAATCCATGTAAAGCCAAATATTCACCCCTCAAACCATTGCTGTCAGCACCACCTAGAACACTTGAGAGTGGAGACACACAGACACACAAGCATCCCAACTAAATAGTTGGTACCACACTGACTAAAGAGTAACACTACTGTTGTGCAGTCAGAGAACCAAACCCTCTGGCCAGACAGGGTCAGGTTGTGACTATCTGACAGACAGCCACACATTACTGGGCAGTGAACGTGGCTTGCCACCTAGGTGCAAAGCTACTCTTGCAGCTATATGAGCAAGCCACAGTCTAAGCAAAGTCACATATGCAGAGTCCCATGCTCTGGCAGATTGATCCTGTGCGTAGTTACTATTATGTTTCTACAAGATGTTGGTGGAATGTTGTTAGAGGACAGAACATTAGATAACAATTCATACCACACTTTTTTTTTTGTTTATGTGTCAGTCTGTGTCTATCCGTGCGTGCAAACGTGTGTGCAATGTGCATCTGTCTGCCTGACTCTCTACCTTCCCTCCGTGCCTCTCCACCCTCCCTCCATCCTTCTCCACCTTCCTCCCATCCCTCCACCCTTCCTCCGTGCTCACCTTCACACCAGGGATTGAACAGCATGACGATCTGCTTGTTGGAGTCATGGGTGGTGGCTGCCTCTTCATTCTTCAGGCTCGTTGTCACTGCAAGCCCATAAAGGCCAATCACAGCCTTTGGTGATGAGTTGACGGACAGCTTAACCCTGTTCCCATTCTGCTCCACAATCTTGGCCTCCCAACAGTCATCCTGCAGCTCTTCCACCAATGGGATGATGACGTGGGTGCCCTTGGAAACCAGGGGGAGGGGCCCTGTGGGAGATCAATGTTACATTACAGTTGCAATAACTTTGACAAACATAACGCCATACACATTAGTTACATTAACTATAAATGCACTACTACTATTCTCTAACCGCTCAGCCACCTAACTCCCATAATTTTAGTTACTTACGTATGTTACTCTTTGAAGCACAGTTGACAGATGACAGTAGTGTTATGGTTTCTTTATCAAAGTCAAACAACAATAATGTGGCTTATCTGATTGACACTGTGCCATGCCAATCTATCCAGGGATTTTACACATCCAGACATACAAAGTAAAAACAGTGCAGGTTGCTTGTAAGGTGGTGAAGAAGCACAGAGATTTAACAGATGTACTTGGCTCACACACATACACACAAATACACACTAGTCCCAGGTCCCATTCTTCAAATAGCCATGTGAATGACTATTTATACAGTGAGTGAATGAGTGTGTGTGTGTTTGTGTGTTCGTGCCAGCGTGCTTGTGTGGAAGGTGGGGGTCGGGGCATGAATGTGAGGGTGTGAACATTTTGTGAGTGTGTATTAGTGTATCAATGCGTATCTGGGTATTTGTGTAAGTTAACTTCAACAAAACTGTAGTATTCCAACAGACTGGTCCGAGATAGATAGAATAACAGCCAACTGCTAAACTACTGTGGGAGGCATGAGATAAACCACGTTATACACACTACTCTATTTTATAGTCTGTTACCACAGAATGTGACAGATCCACCACTGAGGGTTAACCACAAATCCCTCCTTTTATTTCTAGTCCATTCAGCAGAATGTGCTCTAAGTAAACAGAGAAGGCATGATAGACTATAAAATACAAATGACAATCTTTTATTTATTTTCATTTACCATGGCTCTGGAGAGTATTTGTGTGTATAACCATGTCTATGACAGGCATCAAAAAATGCCAGTTTTAAATAGGATATCAATCAGATCTTTTTATGAATGATTGGTAATAATGTTAATACCATACTGTAGAGCTCGTAAAATCAAGTTCAATAAAGCTTTGTAAGATATTCTTTAGGCACACATTTTTGTCAATATCGTCTAATGCTCAACAAAATAGTTTCTACTGGTTTTGTTCTGGGCTGCAGGGTTTTAGAGCGCTCCCTTTAGAGGCCCCATCTACCATGAGCTAAGAGGAGAGTAGAGTTTATCAAGATAGCATTGTTTCATCTGACCTCAAGTCAATTCCACCCCCCTTCCCCTGCCAATCCCACCCCTTGCTGAAAGGAAATAGATCAAAATATGCTCAGCCTGTTTGCAGAGGAACAGAGAGCACTGCCCATAGTACTGTAGCCTCCATCTGAAGCTACACTCTATATTCCCTTTACTGACCGTCACAGGTTATGCTAATATGAGTAGGCAGATCCAGAAATCTGGGAAGATTTATTGTTATATTCTTGAAAGGACTAAAGGAGAACTGCAAAAGGAAATTAAATGAATATGATACAGATGGGAGAGGATAATCACAGTTGAGTACATTCTAGACCATAACTGTGGGATTGGGTATCCCACAGATATATTCTAGAACTGTTATCGTCTAGAACTGAGTCCATGTCAGCTTTCTCACCAGTTCCTTCTCCTCCTTCAGACCCTTAATTTCTAAAGGAGTTGGGGAACACAATAACAACTTTGTCTGTGTGTGGCATAGTAACACTGAAGGCCTGAATGCCTGGAGTCATAAATATCCTTAATGGGCTCTGCTGGTCTCTTCCACTGTGGAGCTAATTAATTCTGGTGGTACTGGGAAAACCTGTCTTCCTGTAACAAAGGACTTCACCTTCTTCCATCACTGTCAGAAAATGTGTCTGGGGTGAGGCTTGATATGTGCGTGTGTAGGGTGTGTGTGCGCACTCCCTCCAAATATGTTAGATATGTTCATGATCTCCCTGTTTCACAGCTGCTTATGTTCCCTCCCTCCACCCAGAGAGTGTGGGCCAGCTGGCTGTTATATGCCTGTTACAGTACTCAACAGAGGAAGGGACAGGATCTCGCTCTGGATAAGAGCGTCTGCTAAACGACTAAATGTAATCTCAAAGATCAGGATCCAACTGTGCAGTACCCGACACAACACAACAAACACCTACTGTTTCAACCAAAACTGACCATCTCCCCAGACCGTACCCCTTCACACACACACACACACACACACACACATGCGCACAAATGCAGATGTCTCACCAGTTCTGAGATCCAGGTGGAGCTTGTCTGTGTTGTGGTTGAAGGGTCGGGTGAGGTCCAGCTCCATCTGGAAGGTCTGGCCACGGCGGATGATCAGATCACTGCTGTGGAACAGGTCAGTGTGATGCTCACGACGGTTTGGACCAGTCTTAGTGCTCAGGAGGTCCACTGAGCGGACGGAAAACTTCAACTCTGAGAGAGAGAGAGAGAGAGAGAGAGAGAGAGAGAGAGAGAGAGAGAGACAGAGAGAGTCAGTCGATATAGGGCCAATTATTCTCCTTCGGAAATTTGGTGCTTCCTCAAAAGCAAAAGAAGAAGCCTACTTACCGCCCAGTTCATTGTCTCCAGCGTGGGGCTGGGGGGGGTCCGGGGTCGGCAGGGGGGGCTTCTCACCATCAACCGTCACCACTGTGTCTGTGGTGTCATCAGAGGTCTGTCGTCGACAGCAGCACGGGCACATCTTATGGAACCACCTGCTGCAGGCCCCCTCTTCTTCATGCTTAGACTCTGCGTCCTTGTCCCGGGCAGGATCATCCACGCTGGGGGCAACGCCATGGAAACGCCCCACATCCGAACCATCTCTAGCTGTCAACCGTTCGCCTGGCATTCTGAAAGAAAGGAATGGATGGAGAGAGAGAGAGAGACAGAGGGAGAGAGAGAGAGAGAGAGAGAGAGAGAGAGAGAGAGAGAGAGAGAGAGAGAGAGAGAGAGAGAGAGAGAGAGAGAGAGAGAGAGAGAGAGAGAGAGAGAGAGAGAGGGGGGGGGGAAGTTATGGTTAGAACAGTTATGGTTAAAGAGTGGGGCTGAGAGGACGGTGTGGTGTAGTGGTGGTAGAAAGTAAGAGATAAAGATACACAGTTCAACTTAAGGGTGGGGTGTTTTGAGAGGTGTGACCTTTTGTTCACACCTCTCTCCCTCTCAGAGAGAGAGAGAGAGAGAGAGAGAGAGAGAGAGAGAGAGAGAGAGAGAGAGAGAGAGAGAGAGAGAGAGAGAGAGAGAGAGAGAGGAGAGAGAGAGGGGGAGAGAAGCAGACAGTCAGTTGATGAGTTGCTAAACTATGTAACAAAATATGTGCATTATTAGGTGCACAATGGCCTGTGTTTGCAATTTGACCAGACAGCAACTTTTCTTCAAGAAGATGGTAACAGAATTCCACATTCTCAATTCCACATTTTTCTACTACTCAATAGTCACTGTGTTTTCTTCATTCTCCCCCCTCATTTCCTTCCTAGGTCCCTGAGACCAGCATCCACATTGTCTCATGTTTTCTTAAAAATGTTTCCCACAATTACTGCATTCCCCAAGTGCTCTTTCCACAACCTTGTGCTTCTCCAAAAGCATGCTGGGAGTGTTCAACCTTCGTCCCCAAAAACCAAACAGCAGAAGACCCTATCACACACCCCTCCCTGCTTATGCAGCAGTCTGGAACTCATCATCTCCACCCACCACAGCTGCCTAGGTTTCTGTGTGTGTAAGTGTGTGTGTGTGTGTGTGTGCAGTCTGTAGGACCTTTGGAGCACCCTGGATTCCTGCTCTCTAAACATATATGTGGGTTCAGGGTCAAATGTCAAAAGAGGCCAGGGCTCAGGATGCATAGTAAGAGAAGTGCCGAAACCCCCATCCTGGGTCTTCATCTGTACCGGCTTCCTCAGTCTCTAATAATAAAACTAAGCCAAAAGTATTATTAAATGAAGGAGAAGTTAGTTTGTGCTTTGTCTTCTTTGGTAAACACTTTACTTCATGTTGTGAAGCTGCAGTAATAAACGTAACCAAGGAGGAAAGTACTGCCGTAAACATTCTTTACACTCAAGGGTATAGCTTCATGAAGTTATCCAGCTGATACTGAGTGAACTAAACAATGTGTGTGTGTGTGTGTACGTGTATTTGTGTGTTCTTGTCTTCAAAACCTAGCTCATCAGACGCCCTTCCCTGGACTTTCTCACATTACTCTTTTATTAAATTATTATTATTAAATGCTCCCAACCCTGTAGGTGTACCCAGCCTTAATCATTGTCACACGTTAACATACTAGCAAAATATTGTGTCATTATGACATAAGAACAACATTTAACATGTATTTCCCGTTTTCCCTTCACTATATTGTTAAATGTACAAGATCAAATATCTTACTACCCTAACATTTGGTAGTTAACCTTCTGTTACCTCACACACTCATCAAGGAGTGTTCTTCCAAACCACTTCCCCATCTCCCCATTCTCTCTGTCACAGTATTCCTTGTCTTCACTCATGTCTCTTCCCAATCAGCAAATATTGCAGTCTTCCCTCCCCTCCCATACACTCTCTTCCACTACAAGAGTGTTTGTCTTGGCAACTTTGCTAACATTTCTGGAATGCAAACTTGACACTAAGATAAAGAACTTAGATGGCATTCAGTTGACTTTCCCAATAAAAAACACTCCTACTTTTAATAGTATGTCTGGTCTAGGCTTGGTCACATAAAACACCCATATAGTAAAATCATGAAAATAATTGCCAGATGTGTATGACGTCAGTACCTTTATTTAATGAAATGTGTGTACTTAACACAATAATTGTAAAAGCAAAGAGAAGAGGACAGGAGCAGGAGAATTAGAGATTGACATAAGAACTCAAATAAATTTGCGCTGTGATAAGCAGGTCATATCGTTATACGTTGTTTGAGGTAATAGCCTATGTGTTTAATTTTGAGAACCCCTAATTGAGCCTGGTAGCATTCGTCCACACACACACACACACACACACACACACACACACACACACACACACACACACACACACACACACACACACACATACCAGACACTTGTTTTGATACAACCCGTGGCTGTTAATGTGATAACATTATTGGCTATGTATTTACTTTGTCAAATCTATTTCATCAACGATTAATGCAACAATTGTAGCCTCTGTGTCATTTTACACCTACGGTGATTTCACATTAACAAAACATTTTTAGAACTACGGCGTTTTCACACTAACAAAATATCAAGGCGTTGAAACATTCGGTTGATGTTGTACACTATATATTAACTAAGAAATCAGATCCTTACCTTTTACTGTGCGTCTCTCGCTTTGGGTCACTTACGGCTTGAAAACTTGAGGAACACTTATGAAGGATTCAGAGACTGTTGACGTTAGGCTACTGTGTAGTTTAAACTGTGTGTAAAATTGTCTCAATGCACGCACCTTTTTGGATGAGGTTTTATATTAGGTTGAGCAATGTAGCCTGTACTTGACACGCCCTCTCTCTCTCTCCGTCCCAGTCCCTCAGTTTTTAAATACACTCTAGAAGACCGTCCATAAAAGCGCATGCGTGCTTTTAGGCGATTCGCGTGAGTTCAGCATGACAAAATTGTCCAACCTCCCGCATGTTATCTGTGGCACAACACCAAGCAAGTCCGGAAAGAGAGAGAGGGAACGCAAGAGAGAGAGGGAATGCGAGAGAGAGAGATAGAGAGAGAGTGAGAGTGAGAGTGAGAGTGAGAGTGAGAGTGAGAGTGAGAGTGAGAGTGAGAGTGAGAGTGAGAGTGAGAGAGAGAGAGAGAGAGAGAGAGAGAGAGAGAGAGAGAGAGAGAGAGAGAGAGAGAGAGAGAGAGAGAGAGAGAGAGAGAGAGAGTGTGGGGTGTTTTGAGAGGTGTGACCTTGTGTTCACCCTTGTGTTCACCCTTCATCCTAGATAACCCCCAAACCATCTCCACGCATGAACTTACACCCTGTTGCATTCCAAGAGGGTACGTTAGTCACTTCCCTGAAAAACTTTCGGTTCTCTATGACTACACCCACTTGGTGGTAGCACACTGAAGGGGCAGCAAGCAGAGTGTGCTGGGGACAGATCCTCTTTTATAGCCCCATGAGGAGGGCCAGTCATAATGAACATAATGGTTGAGTGAATGGAGAACAACGCATTCTTAACAAATATGTGTTAAACATTTTAGATTTTTTTGTGATTTTTTATATTTGTCCGTGGTTATGTCCAGAGTCTTGTGTCATGAAAGTTTCTGAATGAAAGACACCCGATGACATGACTGTTTCTATCATGTTTCCTACGCAGCTAGTCTATGGAAAGGAAAGTGTGACTGGGAAGGCCTGTGGTTTGCAGCATCCTTCGGCAGTACCAAACAGACGTCAGATCACACCTTGTCTAAACCTGTCCTGGCCTTACCTGTTTCCACATTCAGGTTAAACTGTTATTAATAAGGGTGTGATCTGAGTTTCACTGGAAGAAAGGTGTCTTAAGATTACAAAACATCAAGACATCAAGCCTCTATTGAATGCATTGTCATGTTTGTATCCACCCTGTCCACCCTGTCCGGAAGTACAACGGTACTTAGGAATGGTTCGCTTGACCCGATGTTAGTTTCCTCAAGGATCACAATGACTCTTGCTCAGAGACTTGTTGCTCTTGTGGTTAGTGGTAACTGATTAAAAAATTTTGTACTCGCTGTGATATATTGTTTTTATTATTGTTTTTTTTTTTTTCACAGGTACACTTGCACGTATAGCGGTTCATGTTGTTTAATTGTAACTTGTTTAACTACATGCTCTTATGGTTCTTCCCTTTGGCACTTACTTTGGTTGTTCACAATGTGTGCTTCATGTTTTGGCTACTCGCAATGTTTTGTGGCTATCTTGTTGTTATGATCAGTGACCTATGCACTTTGTAAAGCTCTCTCTTGGAAGTCGCTTTGGATAAAAGCGTCTGCTAAATGAATAAATGTAAATGTAAATGTCCAGACCCATGCAGCTGTGGTAAGCTGAAGAGCAGGTGTCACCTGTCTGTTAGTAAGCTAACTGAGTTATTCTGACTTCTACAAAAACCGATGGGGATTGCTGGCAGAAATATTAGAATATATGCGTAAATGTTCATTGAACCCTTCCTGTGTTTGAAGAGACAAGCTTTCTGTCCAGATCTCGAGGGAATACATTTCATTACTTCCCCGTAGGATACCTGTATGCTTCTCATCATACACCATCGTGCAAATCATTGCAGCTCAAGCCACTGGAAGCTTGTTGGTTTTAAATTATATGGAGGAGTGCACAAAATAGGAGTAAAGTCACGTGAGAAACTCTGATGGAAATAACCATAATTCCACTGTCGTGTAAACATCTGTTACAGCTGGAGTAAGTGGGTGAGAGATGATTAGAGGCAGAAAAAAGACCGTGGATTTTTTGGGGGGAATATGGCCATTTTAACAGTAGTAGACATTGATTGAACAGGACTTTTGAAATTGTGAACCGCTATTAAAAAGAAAATTAGCCTATTGTTTTATTTTTAGGTGTGAATAACTACCCGGAAGGGTGTGGAGAGTTACTCACTTGCCAAAAAAAGGTAATTGCAAAATGTACATGATGTGATACAATGACATAATGAATATCTGTGTGTGAGTCACGGGGAGCTGGTTAGAGTGAAGATTTTGCCCAAACGCCCATATTCGCCCACACTTCCTGTGACGACATATTCGTACTGTGCCGAATACGACAGCACTTTGACGTCATTATTCTGCGACACAACACAGTCTCCCTTCAAATTAACATGTGAGTTGAGCTAACACGGCTTGAGTGTAGCAAATTACGAGACAGTATAAACAGAATAATTTGATATTGTACACATACATGTACACGTTGGTGTACAACTGACATAGTGGAAAGTATGTTATTATCGACATTTAACTAACGCTTCCTAGCTAAACTTCTCTTTGGCTTACTTATCAACTTAAACTCGATAGCTTGTAGCTAACGGAATTCAACAAAAGATGTTCATGATAAATCGTTTATTTCAAATTACGGGGGACAAATCCTAAATTTGCATGGAGAGATAGCATTGCTCCCTGCCTTTGAAATACCTACGTTAGTTTTTTTTTTTTCCAACCCTAAACTGTAAAAGTTATCAATGTTGGCCAAGATGGAAGAAAATGAGCCACGGAAAGAGGGAGGAAAGAAGAGAAAGCACCGGAAAGGAGAAGAAGGGGATAGAAAGAGAAGAGGAGATTGCGATGGAGGTGGTGATGGAGATGCAAGGAAGCGGTTGGATCCTCTTAGTGTGGGCTACTTTCGTAGAGTTGGAGAGAGGCTCACAGAAGGGTTCGCAGAGAACGAGGAAAAAGGTGAGATGTCTTTGGACGTGTGGATGATGGGGACAAAGTTATAAGTCTCATTAAAACCATAGGCATTGTATATTATATGAAGCTATTTAAACATTTGGAAGTATGTGGACTCACTTTCACCATTCTTTCTCCTTTTTGCAGTAATGTTTGTTGAGAACGTACTGACAGAGGTGAAAGGGAAAGCTGCTGTAGTTGCTATGGATGTGACGGGAAGTGTCACTCTCCAACGGCTTCTCCCATTGGCCACTTCTCGCCAGGTAGGAGAGGTGCTGGCTGAACTGGGCGGAGAATCCGGATCAAAGTTCAAGACTGTGTCATGTGACAAATGTGGTGGTCACGTTGTGGAGAGTGCGCTCAGACAGATGCCCAGGTGTACTGGTGAGTCTGGTGTGTAATAGAGATGGCTTTAGTTTCTAGTGGTTTCTCAACAGTGTTATATCTCTTTCCTGAGATTTCTTCCTATCGCTTGTAAGGGGGGATGTAAATAGCTAAAATGTTGCATTTAGTTACATGCATTTTTGAGACATTGTTAATTACTTATAATTCAGCAGACCTCAGCCCACCTCAGAAGGACCAGACATCAACCACAGAGGAAGAAGATGAGGGGGGTTGTGGGATGCTGGAGGCACAGGTACTCTCTCTGAGTCGTATGGTGACAGAGAACAGTGCAGAGTTCATCAAAGACATGTATGGCTCACACGTTGCTCGCACACTCATACATGTGCTGGGAGGCTGCCTTGGTCCAGCCCGTACTGAAACCCGCCCAGGTACGGAATCACACACACACACTCAGGAAGACGCTTACACACAACTATTACCTTAAAATTCCTTCTTATATGGGATTTTGTTTGTGTTTCAGGTGCGAAGGAAAGGAATTCCGTTGTTCAACTGACAGACTTTGAGGCTCCCACTTCATTTTGGTGGGAGTTGAAAAGCTTGTCGTCCTCATTGATGAGCAGTGTCAAATGTGAGACGCTTACTTTCATTTTACTGAACCTTTATTTTTACACGCTGTTAGGCAGAGTGTAGTCAGATAGAAAACAGCTTTTTACAATGTTGTTCTGCATGTTCTGAATAAGAATGTCGTTCTACACAATTTTTCCAGTGAGTGTGACCGATGCTGTGGCCAGTGCAGTGTTCCAGACCCTGTTGACTGTGTGCCACCGAAAACGTCCAATACTTTGCAAGCAACTCCTGAAAGGCCTTATGGGATACTTGACGTCCCTAAGCTCCGCTCCTGGAGTTAGGTCAGTAGCAGTTACACTTGAAGTCGTGGACATCACATGTTGAGCACAAGTAGCATTCAATTTCTCTATTAGTAAACCCAGCACAATGAAAGACAATGTTTAATGTTTGTATTCACCTCTATCTCTTTCTGTATTAGTCCTCTCTTGGTCTTTATGAAGGACCACGCATCTAGTCGCCTCCTTGAGACAGTCATCCAGCTATCCCACAAGACCCTGCTCCGTGATCTCTACAAGAACCACTTCAAGGGGCAGCTGGTCACCCTAGCGATACACCCAATCGCCAACTTCCCTATACAGAGATTCACTGCGGCCTCAACAAAATACAAAATGGTGTGGTGTATGTCTGTCAACACTTATTGTTGGGATGGATATCAATCAGTCGGTATATCAAAGCATATAGTGCTACACATTTATGATGGCAAATGCTTAAAGATGAGCTCTAAACTCTGTGGCGCTCTCCCCTCAGTTCCTGAAGGTGTTTGATGAGCTCATGGAGGGTATGGAGGCAGTCCTGGCCGCAGGTCACATGGGGGTTATAGTGCAGCTGACTGAGAGCTGTGTAGAGAGAGAGGAGAAACAGGCGCAGATGATGCGCTGCCTGCTCACAGTAAGTGGCCAGACCAAGTGGGACTTTAAACAACGTGTCCAACTGCCTTATATTTTATGTATATCTAAATGTTGAACTTCAAATTGAGATAAATAAGACTAAAGTCCCTGCAAGTACTATAAATGAAGTTATCCATAGCGTTGGCTTAACTTTTACATATTGTTTAAGTGTAAACAAGATGCTTTTGCCTTCTCCACATGTAATATAGTAAAATCGCTGGCTGTGAGCAGTCACCATTTTACTCTCTCTTACTTATGTCTTTTCTTACCTACCAGGCCTTCCACTGTACAGAACCTGCTTCCAGACAAACTAGCTGCCTCCCCCTCTTCATGTCTCTGCTGACCTACGAGGTGTACTACCACTCTGAGACAGCAGAGGGCGAGATAGACACAGAGGTAATAATAGATCACTTTTAGAGACAAGCATATACTCAACGATGGAGAAAGAAGATATTATCTGAAGCTTTAAATTCACCCCTCTGAACAAAAGTGTTATTGCCCAGATTTATGTAACTGCATGTATGTTCCTTCTTAAAATGTTATTTTGGTATCATGTGTATTGTTGTTAATGTTTTGAACTCATCAATACGGAGTTCAACATATCCTTCTGTTATGTGTCTTCTCTAGCGCCCTTTATCGTCTATATGCTACCATGGCTCCCTTCTCGTCCAGTCTCTGGCTAAATTCAAAGACCGCTCCTTGCTCCTCGGCAGTTTGCGGTCCCTGACCCCGGCTGACCTCCTGATTCTTGGAACCCACCAGTTTGGCAGCCATGTCCTCCAGGTCCTCATAACCACGTCTAGTGATAAGGGGAGGGGAAAGATACTGAGGAGATTGGAGGTATGAAGATCGACAACAGTATATCCTCTTTAGAGTAGCTCTCACTGATCATTTTGACTGTTTTGTTACTGTCACATAGTGGTGTCCATGTCTCTTATACCTGGTTATTTGCTTGTACTACATATGGATTATTTGTCTACCATGTTCCAGGGCCAGTTTGTGCAGATGGCTTGCTCCAGGTTAGGCAGCAGGGTGCTAGAAGCTGTATGGAACAGCTCCAGTGTCAGTCAGAGGCAGAGCATCGCACAGGAACTAGGTAAGACCGCTTAGCCAATCAGAACGTTTGACCTTTCACATACGCTGGGTCACATGATGGTTAAAACTGGTTTGTCACTGTGTCTTACCTTTGTTGTCTTTGTTTTTCTTTGTGTATTTCCTCTCATTGTTGTTTCTCTCTCATTCAGTACCCTCTGAGACAAGGCTAAGGTCTGACCAGTTTGCAAGACATGTTTGGGCCAAGTTTTCCCTGACATCCTTTGTTAGGAGGCACAAGCAGTGGCAGGAAGGACAAACTGGCGAATCAAAGAAGAGGAAACTTTTTAGCGACATTCTGGATTGATGCAGTTGCTTTTAAGGGACCAAATGACAAAATACAATGTGACTGTAAGATTAACAGGGCTGATATCTCACATCATAAAAAGTTCCACAATGGCATTTTATTTCAATTTGAATTTAGTGCGACTGACACAAAATACTGTTTGTGTAAAAAACATGAATCCCCTGGGGGAAATTTGTAAATGCATACCACAAGATGGCAGTGTAATGACAAAGAATAAAACAATGACGTCTTCTCAATTTACAGCAGTTTAAGTCAATTCTTGCAATACTGCCTCTATGCAAGCAGCAAACACATACCAACAGATGGATCCACATTCACCATATTAATGTGGATGACAAATGTATTTACAGTACTGTGTTAGGGGTCGATAGTTTTCAATCATGACAAATGTGCATCACGCATGCATCCTCACCTAAAAGCTTGTTTGTGTACATTCTTAAGTCATAACAGTGACTCAGGCCCTTTTCATTTCCATATCTGAAACATCCGTCCATGTTTTTATATGGTTACATAATGGGGCCAGTGTGAATGGAATGAGTTTATTTGATTAGTTTATCAGTTTGTACCGTTTATCCCACAGTAAGTTACATTCATCCCAAGTTTGGATCAATAATAATAGCTATAACCCATTTTCCGGAACGTACTATTCACACTTGGGATTTTCTTCTTGCCACTTGACTGGCTATTAATTCACATTAAGGGGATATAGTGGTCATTTTAGTGGGCTTTCAGATCATATTGAGATTGATTTCCCTCTCCCCCTACACACATTATACTCCCTGGTTCCAGTCTATTATTTTGGTTGTTTAGAAAACAATTCATACACAAACCTCAGCTACACAAAAACATTTTTCTAAATTCTTTTTGAATAAGCCAGGGCCATTTTTGGCACGTATCATTCTTCATCTCAGTACTGCTGTGTCTGTCTGATCCTTGGAGGCTTTTATTGGTGTTTATTGGTGTGCATTTATAATGTGCTTAATGCACTAGGGAACTGCCTCAGAACAGTGACCTTTGGGGTACAACGAGATGTTTCTCCATGATGCTAAATCACATGGAATCCCCGGGGATCCGCTTGCTTCACACAATGCCACTCAATGTCTCCGTGCCATAAGTACACAGCAATTAATGCTGCTTCATATGCATGGCTGTTAACGCCTTCCCACGTCCATACACACTGACACACACACGTAAAAACCTTTTCTGTATTGCTAGTTCGAATTTGCCCATATCCAGACTTGACATCATGATATTTGTTTAGAATTATCATCACTACTCTTTCCCCAGTTTGATGAAGTCATTTCTGTCTGGTATTTGAAAATAATGATCTCCAATATAGGTGCCTGGAGCCCTCCCTCCTGTCTCCCCACCTCTCAGGCTGGATTCCCAGCAGATGAGTCAGCGTAAGACAAAAAGAGAGGAGGCATCTGTCACGATCTGAGCCTGATTAGGTGTTCGGTGAGAAATCATCTCTTACATTCTTCTATCCAGCATTTCATCAGTGTGTACAGTCCTATTTGAAGGACTCACTGGAGAGGTGGGCGATACGTGTACAGTATGTGGTGTGATAGTAACTCTGTATTATGGCTATGGAGAGAGGATTTTCCGTGCGGCATGTGGACAGTACATGTATGGAATGTGCAGGGGCAGTTTGATGATTGTGGAGTGTGTGCTGGCTTTTCCATCCTCAGTCCAGTTAATTTATGTGATGAGAGTCCTTATTCTGTTTCTACCAGACCTCCCCTCTCAGACTATTTCTGCAACAACCTAGTCCCTCCACCCCACACTCCAAAACATCAAAACAAATAGAAGACAATCGAGATGCCAAAGGACTGTGGGACTCCTTGTCTCCTTGACAACAGTATCCAAGCAACCATCACTCTTCAAAGCATTCCTCCAACCTCATCACTCCCCCAACCCCTCTGTCCCTTTCCTTGTCTTCCATATCTCTGTCTGAAGGGTTCACCTGTCTCCACTCAAGACGGATAGCCTCGATCGACATCAGTGGCTAACTCTCTCTCTCTCTTTCACACACACACACACCCACACACACACACACACACACACACACTAAGGAGGCTAGGGGAATATCTTCTACCTTGAACGGGAAGATGGTGGTTATTTTTGTCATTGGTATAACTAGGGTAAAGCAGAAAACAAACTAGGAAACAGGGACACTCCCGTGCTCTCCCTGTGGTGATTTCAGGTACAGGTCTGTACTTAAGGGAAGGAAAACCATGTTCTATTTAACACCATCAAAGTTAGGATGAATATAGTTTTTCCTCTTGGCTGGAAAGCCTATTTATCATCCAGGAGTTCTTACACCCACACAATATTGAAGTTGCTAGTTTGCCGCAACTGACACAGCAGTAAGTTCAAAGTAGGACAGAGACAAGCATCTGCCCCCAATAGCCACTTTATTCTCTTTCCAGAAAATGCTATCAGTGATCCACAGCTTTTGTGTAGCTGATTCTACCATCTTCTTAGAAATGTGGACCATGTTTTATTCATCAATGTCTTAATTGAATAAGGACATGACACTCATCCAAGGACGTTAAACAAAATTAATTTATTCTCGTTTGAAAGACAAGAGTAACAGTGACAAAGGAGTGAGCCAGTGTGTAACTGTTAAGTTAGTGATGTTTCCAAGACATCCAAACAACGTTTCCAAGACATCCAAACAACGTTTCCAGAACGTCTCTTCTAGCCTGTGTGGCCGGCCGCCACAGAATCGCTGGAGCTCATAGGAATATGATTTTGCATTATATGAACATACAATGTCAGTGGGTACAAAAAATAAGCATAAACAGGTCAAACATAAAACAGCCACAGGTAGTTAAGTTTTTCAATCTCTTTCTCCTCTTCATGGCTCTGATCTTTTCCTTCATGTGTTCCTGTGGCCCGGTGTGCTCCGACTCATTCAACCAGGAAATATACGTTCCATCCAAATATTGCTTACATCTATTTGTTCTGAGCGATATTGACCGGCTTCTACATTCTGCACTAAATGCATTTAAAGGGATATTATTGAGGGCTGTTAAGGAATACTTAATCAATGTAAATGTCGGGAAAGTCATTCTATTCGGAAGGATTGATATGGGTTGCAAGGTTTGGTTCACTGACACTTTAAAAACCGAGCACCTTCATCAGTGTCAATACGATCGATGCATTCCTGCTCAGCCACGAAGATGACCGTAGAAATCGATGGCTGTTCAAAAAAGGGATTGTGTAGTTTCATGACATCTGATTAGGTCCTGAGGCCACTGTATCAAAAGTGCATGGATGAAGCTTCTTCTAAGGGGCCTATAAGATCACATGAAAGGTAAGGTACACTGTTGGCCAATGAGATGTTGGCAATCCAAACCAGTGTTTTTACATGAACCTAAGGGGGATCTCTCTTATCTCTGCATTCTAATCATCGTAACAGCATGCTTTTAAACTGGGACTACATTAGGTCTACATTAGATCACTATCAGTCTACTTTATGTGTGTGTGCCTTTCGGGTGCGTTATCATTTCGTGACTTAAAAAAAAAAAACGTTAAACGCAAAAGTAACCACGCCGGTAAGTACTGTATGTTCTCTAGACGCAATTTCTCTCATCTCTCTCTTTTTCCTCTTGTTCTCACATTTGATAATGAGATGTCTTGTATCTATTTCAACCAGCCTTTCTAATGACCTCGCTTCTCTTCCCCAGGTAGAGCCTTAACGCTCACCGCCTCCTCCTCTGCTCTCTCTCTCTCTCTCTCTCTCTCACTCGTTTATTCTTCTGCTCTCTATCTTCTCGACCCCTCTATCACCGTTCTTGTCCTTTGGTTGCACCCCCTCTCTCTCTCCGTGTCATCACACCCCTCTCCCTCCACCCCCCCCTTGCTGCCACCCTCCCCCTCTATTTGCTCCCTCCACCTCCTTTCACACACAACCCATCCCCCAACCCCATCCCCATCTCTCTCTCTTTCTCTTTCTCTCTGTCTGCCGAACATGCATGTCGTCACAGTGCACTGAGGTCATGACAGGAGCGTGATTTCTGCCGGAGGATCTTGCTGCCCCTGTGCCTGCTCATCTCCCTATACCGGCCCCTGTCCCTGTCCCGGTCCCTGCCGTAGGAACGTGGCACCAGCCCGGACAGGAAGCGCTTGGCCCTGCTGGTCAGGCTCTCCCGCCGGCCGGCCCCGGGGTCCCCCTCCGTCCAGCCGGGGCCCACGCAGTCCCCCCTGGCCGCTCGCACCGAGGCCTCCAGCAGCTCTGTGGTGCCGTGGTCCAGAGAGGCCGACACTTCCAGGTACAGACAGTCAAACATCATGGCACTGGAGTGGGCCTCTGGAGGAGAGATGGGCAGCGGGAGAGAGAGAGGGAGAAAAGACAAAAAGAGGGAAGATTAGAGAAAGCCAGATGTGGGGAGGGGGGCAGAGAGAGAGAGGTTAAAGGATGGGATTGTGGTAGAGAGAGGGTTTTAACAATGATGCCATGTTTAGTGGCATCAGACAAATCCCTCTTACGATCGAGTTGAGCTTACCCTAAAACCTCTAACAGCTGATTAAATGAAGGGCCCATAACCTTTTAAGAGCGGAGGGAGATTAAATTAAATTGTGGTGCGACGGGAGAAAGGTTCAGCCAAATAGAGGCTGAAGCTGATTGCAGCGAGATTAGTATAGCAACATGAAATACTAAACAAACATCAGATCAATGTCAGAGAGATATTCAGTCAACCGAATGTCAATGTTAGATCAACATGGTGAATGGAGCCGGCACTGGCTGAAGGGTGAGGTGTATTGGTTCTTGTACTGCATATGACAACATGGACACCGCTGTTTGTGCTCAAATAATATGGCTGAGGGTAAAGCAAGATAGAGAAGGAGAAGTAGAGAGAAAGAGCGAGAGAGAAAGAGAGAGGGTGCTTGGAGGAAGATGAAGTCAGCAAGGTAGGAGAGTGGAGGGGGAGGTGGGGTAAAGATCTAGAATACAGGGGGGAGGGAGAGATAAGGACAAAGAGAGGAGAAAGAAATGAAATGCTGACTAAGCAGGACAAGACAGAGAAGATATTCATCAAGAACTCTCAGTTGTTACAGAACAACTCACCCTCACTTAGCCAATGAATGAGAATACATCTACTTTGTGTGTGTATGGGTGCGTTATTGTGAGTGTTACTGAAAGTGAGAAACATTTGCATGTGTGTGTGCGTGCGTGCGTGCGTGCGTGTGTGTGTGTGTGTGGAGAGGAGAGACACCCAGAATATGTCTTTGCATGTGTGTGTGCGACAGAGAGAGAGAATAAAGTGTCCCTACCTTGCCATGAATATACCAAACCTATTCAAACCAAGCATGAGGTACAAACAAGAGCGATACATCTCCATTAAGCAGATTGGATAAGGAACTTCCGTACCCAGGCTCAAATATCATCCATGGGGTTTTATAGCAGACAGAGGGTCTGTCAGTATGTCAGGCTAGGAGCATTTCCATATCGATGGTCACATTACAGTATTGCTGCTCATAGACCAGTGGAAATATGCTGAGCACAGCGCTAAACCGTATCCTGCCATCCTTCCTCTAGCCCTCGCCACCTCTCCTTCTCGTTTCTTTTTATCCCTGCAAGCCAGACTCATGAGTAAGAAAAACAAACACCACACCACACAAGAAAAACACCCACAAACACCATACTACAAGAACCAACAGCACCCTACCGGTCTGTGGAGCCAGACAACCAAAACCCAACTAAAACCCAGCCATATGCCCCAAATCTCAAAAGCACTCAGCTCACACCAACCCATCGGATGTCACACCCACGCTATGCATCATGGACATCCCTGGACCCCACCCTCTCCCTCCCTGCCTCTCTCCCTCCCTCTCTCTCTCCTCTGTTTTCCTCTTATCACAGCTCCCCACACACAGCACAGTGTCTGCCACACCAAGCAGGGGAAGAGGAAGTGGTGTAAACCTGTGTGTGTGTGTAACTGTCATCAAGGGATTGTCACCGTGTTCTTGATTTGTATGTGTATACAGGTGTGTGCATATGTGTGTGTATCGTTTTGTGTGTGTGTGTGTCTTTAGGTGTGTGTATGTGTTCAGGATTGTGTCAGTGTGTGCATAGGTGTAAGTAAGTGTGTGCATTCATGTATGTGTGCATAGGTTTGTTTGAGCGTGTGCATATGTTAGCGAGCTGGCAGTGGCGCATATAAACACCCACCCCTACGCCCACACTCCCACACACCCACACACATATAAAGATGGTGACACCATCCGCCCCCTGACAGGGAGAGATAATCCAAATAGAGATGTTCCATCCAAAAAAACAACAGAGGAAAGAGGTGAGTGCTAGAGTAGCTTTTAAAGAGGATTAGGTAGGAGGGAAAGCTGCCCTCCCCAAATCCTCAATAAAAACAGGTAGACACGTCCCTGAATGCAACAGCTGCAGCCTTAAAAAAACTGTACCTTTAATGTAGCCTTTTGTCTTTAGCTTGTTGTTCTACGTCTGAGATTGTTAGCGATGTTCAACTGTTATGCAAGTTTGTTTTCTCGAGTTATGGGATTTAAGAGAACCTCTCTGGTGCATTATATCTAAACGAGAACAGGCACACAAAAACAGAAAGGTAGCCAATGTAATTCCTCTGAGCCTCGGAAAGAGAGCTTTTAAATCTGTCCAATAATCTAACAAATATCACATTGAGCAATATATGTATTTATTTGGAACCATTCAAATGCCATATCTTGCCATTCAGCAGCCAAGAAAATATTCTACCAATAAAACTGTATACTGTAAATATACTAGTTATTCTGATAACATAATTCAAATCAAACAAAAAATCATTGAGTGTTTGGACAGTTGTGTGTGTGGGCTGTGTGTGTGTGTGCATGTGTGTACAAAGTGTATAGAGTATGTGTGCTACAGTGCAGAGGATGTCCTACCCTCTGTGGTGATCTCACGGGACCGAACAAGGTCACTCTTGTTGCCCACAAGGATGATGGGAGTCTGAGGCAGCGACTCCCTGAGGAGGAGGCGGAGCTGGGCTGTACGGTGGAAGCTTCGTCTGTCCGTCACGGAGAAGACCAGGATAACCACTTCACACTGCAGTGTGGACAGGTCCTACACACACACCACACACACCACACACACACACGTACACAGGAAGATACAAGAGTGACTCTCGCACACTGCCATTCACGAGTAAACAAACATTATTGGCAGTGAAACAGGTCCGAGGAACTGTGGGGATGACGCAACTGTTTTGTTTGATGATTAAGAGATATATGAAATAACCAACAATACATATTATTATAATAACACAACAATGGAGTCACAATTTAAACCTGAATATTCAGAGTGTTTGCCATCCAAACTCAGAGGCCAGAAAGCCCAGCTGACAGGCCCTGCTCTCCTTGGAGAGTTTGCATTTTAATACAGCCCTCTGCGCCCTTGAATTTCATGTTTCCCTTTGAGATCCTGACCCTTCTAACAGCAGCCACTCAGTCCTCCTGTTGTGGAGCTGGATCACAGTCTATTAGTGTTGTGGAGTGTCTGGCTGGCCCTGGCGGGGTCTGTCAGCTGTGGCCCTGGAGAGACGCTTTACCCTCCCTGACACTAAACACTCTCACAGACAGGGGAGAATTCACTGTCCTCTCCCATAGAAACCTTAGCAGTTATTTCTTTAACATTGTGACATCTAATCCAATTCCCTCACCCTCAAGTGTTATGGTGAAATAGTATTCAACCAAGTCTATTTGAATTGCACTGAACGCTGTCGAAGATGTCCAGAAACTGAAAAGCTATAAGGAATTCTGAAGACGTTAACTGCCAAAACAACGCATGTCAGACCATGCAACCCAAATACTCCCCCGCTCGTGTTATCCAAGTCTGCATGCCTGTTTGCTTGTGCGTGCGTTGGTGTGTTTGCGTGTGCATGTGTGTTTTTGTGTGTGTGAGTGGATGTGCCCTACATCCACAACGCCGAGGGTGAATTTCAGCTCCCCTGGAGCGAGGGAGATGCCTCAAACTATCCTCAGCCAAACACAAGCCAATGGGACGGGAGCCCACAGCGGGGCATTTATGGTTGCAGGAACACACAATCAAGCGCACACACACTCTTCTCTCCATCCATCTCTGGCGAGGAGAGGAGGCAGCTAGCAGCACGGAAGTCAGCTTGGCCACCTGTCAGCAGCTGAGAGAGGGGGAGGAGATGGAGGGGGGGGGGAGGAGGGGGGGGGGGTGGGAGCTGGGGGAGGAAACCCACTAATCTTAGTAAGCAGGGAAAGACACGGTGTCGGAGAAGATGGATGGCCTGCGTGGTGACTGAATGCTCTCAGGGGTAACTGGGTAACACTCTATGAGAGACAGAAGCAGACAGAGAGAGATGGAGAGAGGCATGGCAACTCGAGACTGTCCCCGTCCCTCTCCTTCCCTCGTCGATGACTCTCTGTTGTTCACTGCAGCGCAGGCCATCTGTCACTAGCTACCCCTCCCCTCACACACACACACACACACACACACATGGCTGTGAACACACACGCAAAGCACTCACGTTTATGCATGCTCTGAAGGTACTGCTAGGTTGGGAGAGTCAGTTAATGTGTCATCCACTGAATCTTTGATGTAGATCGTGTGTTTACAAAACTAAACAAACAGCAATTTGTGAACATCAGATTCTAGTTCTAAGTAGCACAGCAAAGTATTACTGGATATTCCGAACCCATTTACTGTAATCTGTCCTTCCATTGCCTGCTGTGTATCTCTCTAATCACGCAGTAATGCTTCATTGTAGAAATGTGTAGGGTTTGTGATTCTGATCTGAACTTTGAACTCAAAACAAAATGTATTTGCACCAAAGATTTACATTTTACATAATGGAGACGAGTTATGTGAGATCACAGGAAAGCAGCTTACAGCTCTAACATGGAAAACTACACAACACAACTACAACCCCCCCACCGCTCCCCGGCCCACAGGCCCCCCCGCCCCTCCTGCCCCTCGGCACATCCATGTACTGGCATCGTTAAGGCATCTGGGGCTTTTTCACTGTGATTTTCACAAAAACAATTCTGTGCTGAAAAATCCCCTGGACTCGCTACATGGGATTGGACTGAGACCTGAATGCCCTAGAATCACATACATACTCACGCAAACATTCACACACACACTCTCTCTACCTCACTGTCTGTTTATCGCTCTGTGTCTCTCTCACACACACATGCACTTATTTCTGGAACAAAATAAAGTGAGATTAGGAGGAGAAATGAGGGCAACCCTTTGCCACGAGAGACCAGTGTGACAGAATGAGGGGGTCAAATGGATGATAAATGGAAAGAGGGAGGGGGGAGGGAGAGAGAGAGAGCGAAATAAGGACAGACCCTCGGACTCTACTCTGGGTGAGAAGTCAAAATCTGATAATAGGATGAAGGAGCTTAGCGGTGCTCTGAGGACTGCTGACTAGGTCCGTTTGGTTCCTCCACCGCCACTCCCGTCGGGACAGACATAACAGAGGCCATCTGGCCACACACACACAGATGCACACACACACAGATGCACACACACACACTTACACACCACAGCCTGACAGTTCTGAGGCCTGACACACAAGGTCACAGTGTGATGTCACCACAACACACAGAATTCTAGAATACCCATCCTCGCCCCCAAACATCACATAACATTCCTTCATTAAAAATACAGCCAAACAGTCACACCAATTGACCACCTGTTCATTCATTCACATCACCCTACATATCTTACATACAAATAGCCTTGCTAACGTAAACAGATATGCAGCAGCCTCACAAACATTACCCACAAGGCCTTGGTCTCTAAAGATAAAATGGCCATAGCCACAGTTGGTTGGCCTATTTCCTCCAGGCCTCATGGTGCACCTCATGTTCCTACTATAAATATTTTACTTTGGAGTTATCAAATAAACATGGCCAGCAACAACATTATATATGGAGCTCTTGCTGGGTTTGATGTAGCCATACAAAGATCAGGCATTCAATTTACAGCCTGTATTCCAGTCAGACAGGTGTCAGCCACCTATCCTCACTTTAATGGAGAGTGGGACGACAACGCCAAGGGCCATAAATAACCAAAGCCCACCCCATGACCCTCAAAAGTCAGGAGGTGATTGGATAAATGATGGATAGCAAACAAATAGGTCAATAGCATGGCATTTACAGTAGATATGACATTGTGGGCTTCTTGGGTCATGGCCAAGCATGCTGCTGTGGCTATTTTAAGAAAACTGGATGACTTATTTAAACCAATCTTCTGCCTGACGTCAACACTCCCTAGGCAGGCGGAGGAGAAGAGACGCTCAGAGCGTTGGGGTTTTTCTATGCGTGTCTACGTCCGAATGTCTGAGTGTATGTATGTGTGCGCGTGTGTGTGACGTGCTTCATAAAGCTGTGGGGCCTGCCTATGGTGGTGGTTGAATCTCATTCCACTGTAGCTGTTTGGAGAGAGAGAGACGTCTAGAGAGAGAGAGAGAGAGAGAGAGAGAGAGAGAGAGAGGAGAGAGAGAGAGAGAGAGGAGAGAGAGAGAGAGAGGAGAGAGAGAGAGAGAGAGAGAGAGAGAGAGAGGAGAGAGAGAGAGAGAGAGGAGAGAGAGAGAGAGAGAGAGAGAGAGAGAGAGAGAGAGAGAGAGAGTGAGTGAGAGGAGAGAGAGAGAGAGAGAGAGAGAGAGAGAGGAGAGAGAGAGAGAGAGAGAGAGAGAGAGAGAGAGAGAGAGAGAGAGACGTCTAGAGAGAGAGAGGGCCAAAGCAGAGTTGCAGGTGTGAATCTGTATGGGATCCAAAGAAAAAGAACAAATCTGTGTTTGATAGGATGATGGTGTTCAATGTGTTTCAGTCTCCAGCTGGAGCCTGTGAGGCAGGCCAAGCTAACAGGGGAGGGGCCGGAAGCCTTGGCTGTCATGGTCTGATCCACGCTGGGTTAGATGGGGATGTGGGAAAAGGGGGATGGGAAAGGCCCGCTGGTTTCCGTGGTAACGCTGGGTCGACAGGACGGGACGTCCGGACAACAGAGGGCCAGCTAGCTAGCCAGGGTCAACGGTCATGGGATATGGGCCGATTGTGTAGCATCGGCGAACTAGGCTGGGAGTGGAGGATTGGGGGTTGTCTTCATGTTTGTGTGGTGTGCACGTGCGTGTGTATGTGTATGTATGTGTGTTTATGGATGTGTATGTGTGTATGTATGTGTGTGTGTGTGTGTGTGTGCGTGCGTGTGTGTGTATGTGTGTGTGTGTGTGCGTGCGTGTGTGTGATGTAGTGTGTGTGTGTGTGTGTGTGCATGTGTGTGTGTTAGTGTGTATGTGTGTGTTAGTGTGTGTGTGTGTGTGTGTGTGTGTGTGTGTGGGTGTGTGTGTGTGTGTGAGGGCTATTAGAGGGTAGAGGCGGAGCAGTTGCAGGCTCTTCTCTCCCTGCTGATGGTTTGGAGCTTCTCCAAACCCCCCGCTGTCCTGCTTTGTGTTGCCAGGGCGTAATACCACAGCTAGTATTAGCACGCACACAATAACACATGTAATTGACTTTCAGAGAGATTTAACAACAGAAAAGGGGCCGTTCTGGGGAAGCAAGGGGGGGTCCGCCAACAAGCAAGGGATGGGAGGGATGGAGGGGAGAGACAGAGGAAAAGACAACAAAAAAAAACAGTGGGAGAGAGAGAGCGTGAGGTATGGAGCGCAGGAAGAGATGGAAGGAGGACAAAAGATCAGAAGAAGGCTGTTGGGGCTGAAAGAGAGAAAGCAAGAACGAGAACACGGAGACAGAGCGAGAGGGAGAGAACGCGAAAAGAAGGGCCGCAAAAAATATATAATCGAAAAAATATATATATCGAAAAGTGGAGTTGACACCACGAAAGCTGGCAAGCAGACTTGACTGGAGTTTCCCCGTCAAGTACATGCTATAGGTTTAAATTATTCAGCTGAGGAGAACCATGCCTGTATGCTCTTTGGACATCTGGAGCAGAGCTCAACCATCTCTGACTCAGTGGGGAGTTTGCTCCCCACTGAGTCAATCTACAATCATTCACACATTATTAATAGCAAACTCTCATCATGACTGACTGGGTTTTGATTTCTCATGATAATCCCAATACCAGCATGGAGCAGAATCAGACCAGCTGTTCCTTCCCAAATAAAACCCATTTATAATAACCATGATGGGTAAGTCTGCATAGACAGATCAAGGCTAGTTTTCCCATACAGTACAGTTAACAGTGCGTATTGCTGAGGCTTTGTCACATTCCTCATACCTGCTGTCAGACGAAACTACAGGAGAATGGAAACAATAGGAACTTTTCTATTTGAGAGAAAGGGCAAATGGAAGCCAGGTTGATGCCTCAGGGCAAATGCATACACAGACGCACACAAACAATAACCCAAACAGAATGCTCTATCTCTCTCACACTGTCTCTCACTCTCTCTACACACACAGCCTCTGTCTCTCTCTCACTCTCTCTACACACACAGCCTCTGTCTCTCTCTTCATTCTCTCTACACACACACAGCCACATCATCTCTTGCTGACATTTTAAAGAATTCTGAGAAGGAATGTAATCAGTGAGATACTGGTGAGAATTAATAAGAGGTCTGAGACACGGATCCACAGACAAATCAAGAGAGGACTGGTAACATGTAAATGGATCGACTGTCAGAGCTGAAGAGACAGAACGCGTGTGCTAGAGTCTGTAATAAAGCAGCTCACCTGTTTCCAGTTGTCATAAACGAGGATTTTGCTGTCCTCATCGTCAACTGTCACTGTACGTTCGTAGCCTTCCCCTGGAAATACACAAGCTTGTCACATACACACACACACATGGTCCGACACCATGCTAAATGCATGTCAACATCCCACCCGTGGTTTGAAGAAAACACTGTTAATCATTTCATATAAACTGTGCATGTATTACAGTACATTGCACAATTATATTTAAAGGAAAATCTGTGTGGTCCAGTTAGTGAGCATGGTGATTTCAACTCTGGGGTAGTGGGTTTAATTCCCTAAGGGAAAACACAGTGTAGCTATCCACATGACTGGATTGAAATTGGTGTTGATAAGAGCATCTGCCCATAGGCACATATATCAGGATTAATGTTCTGCTAGTCTCCAGGGTGTGCGTGCGTGTGTGTGTGTGTGTGTGTGTGTGTGTGTGTGTGTGTGTG
This sequence comes from Osmerus eperlanus, assembly GCF_963692335.1. Classification (NCBI taxonomy): domain Eukaryota; kingdom Metazoa; phylum Chordata; class Actinopteri; order Osmeriformes; family Osmeridae; genus Osmerus; species Osmerus eperlanus. Next base: position 10,392,211 of record NC_085033.1, on the reverse strand, counting down.
CGTGTGCGTGTGTGTGTGCGTGTGTGTGTTCAGTGTGGTAGTCATCAGTGTCATGGCAGTGTGCCCATCACTCTGCTATGAGAGGCAGTGATTGACTGGCCATTGACAACTGCTTATTACCATGAACATTTAAGGCCGTTTGATGACAGGCAGGCGGGCAGACAGACAGACAGACAGGATGGCCATTGGGATGGAGTGATCTCATTGCTGTCATCTTGAGGTCTTGAGAGCCCTTCTCAGAAATGTGTACATCGGCATTGAAGTGTCAGTGGGATGGTACTTGACATAATGTAAATGGACCCCTCCCCCCTGCTCACTTCAAACATAAACACACACTTACAACACACACAAAATACACAACACACAAAAGACTTTACCACAAGCTTGTGTTTCAGAGTCCACAGACAATGATCTGTCCGACAGTCCAGCGAGGGACAGAGCCAGTGACGACTTTCCAACCCCATTCTGTCCAATCAGTACGATCCTCAGAGCACCCCCATAATGACCCCCCTCCACTGCCTGACAAAAGGATTCAACTCGGGGAACAGTGTCACTGATTGGCAGAGTGGCAGGTCCTTCCAGGCCTGGTATCCAATCGCAGTCCTCCGACACAGCCTCTTCCCGCCTCAGCTGGTGCTTGATAGGCAGAGGTGTGCTTCCTCTTCTGAGAGGGGGCGCGGTGGTGAGAAACATACTGTACTGAGGGAGACAGGGAGTCAGGTGGTTAGCACACGCCCCACTGGATATGACCCATATGAGCATGGTGCTTCTGGGAGAGCAGAGCGTCCCTTTAATGTGACAAAAAGTCGTGAAACACGTGTTTCCTGCTGTACGTGCACACATTGAGTATTCAATGCTTCATCACTGCATTCAGTGAGGACATCTCTTCTCGGGTGTCAACAGATGGATAGCGATTTAGGGTGACAGGCAGGCAAAGGACAATTTCTCCTCAATAAAAGATTTTTGAGAGCGTTTTTAGTAGGCCTACAAGGTCAGAGAGAGAAGACCTCCATTAATATTAATACAGCAATTAGTCTAGATGCGGCACTGGCAGTAACAGAAGCAGGTGTGCCTGTGGCTTATAGAGATGCACCCTCACTGACACACAGCAAGCTAGTAGCTCTCACAGCACTACAAGACAGAGCCACAGCACTAATTACACTAATTGAAAGGGTGTAATTCAGTAATCAGTAATCATGGTCTATATTTTCTAGGAGACACAAGGGAGGAATAAAGAAAGATGTGGAGTGGTCCTGTGACAAGGTTGAGGCAGCGTGTCATCGGCTTCTGTGTCTGACTAGTGAGAAACTAGAGCAAACATTACACACTACTGCTTACATTTCGTACTGTACTACAGCCAAGGCTTGGCTGTCGATGGCTTTGCTATTTTGTTAGGTTCTTTTGTGCATAATGACTGCTGAATGCTCACTGCAACTAGACTACAGCAGAGATTCCGCTACAGCTGTTCACACCTCGGCTGAAAGGTGGCAATTCTAAATTTAGAGTAATTATATCGAAGCTGCATGAAATAATGAGCACCAACTATTTAATCGCATCTCACGTACAATCAATAATAGCTTATTATCCTTGTGAACAAAACGCATTCATAGTTAGTGTACACCGTAAGAACATAAGAAAAAAGGACTTATTAGTTGTGAGCATAGACAAAGTAGATTCTACCTACAGCGGTTCTCCCACTAAAGAGGGTGTGTTCTCAACACCGGTGTGAGTGCTAATATCCATGATCTTGTGCGAGGTGAGTACAACAAACAATTGCCTCTTCTCTTACCTGGTCTGTCATCGTTATGAATTTTTCGTCAACGTTTTGAGAAAGGAAGTCCTTATCTGCGACCACCACCACCCATATCAAGTCATCTGCGCTCGCTGCCGTACGTTCTCTTTCCTCTATACATTCACCACGAGAATTATAGATAGAACAAAAAACACGCTCCAGATCATTTTAAACATTCTAGATTTCCAGACACGTAATTTCTTCCGAATGCTTCTCTTTTTGTCTGCTACCTCGAAGTGTAGTTCATGTGAATTGAATGTGGTGTATATGTTACACCTGTGTCTGTAATGGATAGGCGACTCCTCCTAGGCTACACAAGCGATCTGCCCGCCTCTTCATCCCCCCTCTCCTCCCAACGCCCAAGAGAATGCGCTCCAGCGTGCAGCCTACTGTACCTGATCTCTCTCTCTCTCTCTCTCTCTCTCTCTCTCTCTCTCTCTCTCTCTCTCTCTCTCTCTCTCTCTCTCTCTCTCTCTCTTATTCGCTTTCTTGCTATAATTTTCTGTCTGCAACAATAACTTTAATCTTTAATGTGCAGAAAAATCAGACCATCCATGGCCGTTTTTGAAAATCCCCATTAACCAGCCTGCATTAAATTCACCGTTACGAAACGATCAGCACCTTTTCAAAACATAGACTTTTTTGAGGACAAAGTAGATCGTTTTTGATGCTAGAGGCAACGCCAGCCGCTAGGGGGAGGCGTTGTTTTTTGAGGGGAAATTATAATTGCCATTTGGTTGCTCTGGTCTCTCTTGCTGCTCTAAAACAGATATAGGCCTATGTTTGACAGTCCTCTGCCTCTTTAGTAAGGCCGGTCCAGACAGCATGTTGCAGTTTAGAAAGTGAGTCTGGACAGGAAGACAAGCTTCTCTCAGTGGGGCCTATGGAGCCATGGTGTCTAATCTAGAGACTTAAAGAAGTCTCATCAGGACATCAGAGCCAGCCAGCCAGCGCATGGTCGTGTGTGAGAGAATCACAGTGAGGGCAGATGAGAGATAACTGTGCTCATTAGCCCAAAGCTCTGATAACAAATGTCTGCTTCGTCTGTTACATATTCATAAGCCGCTCTGGGTATCAATATTCCATTGGATGTGGGAAATTAGTTAGAAAGGGGTTGAGGGGTCAAGTTGATAGATGAAATGGAGCAGATTCATGGCTCAACCAAAATGACTCATGAAAACGGTCCATGGCGTTCTTTCTGTTGAAGCCTGTTTTATTTCTAGGCTCAGACAAAGTGTTTTTTTGTGGTAATCATGGTATTTCATGTTGTTGTTGATGAGTATGTTTACTGTCAGTGCCTCTTGGTTTAAACTCCAGTGGAGGATTAAACGCACGCCTGTCTCAAACCGAATCTCGTAAAACGGTTCCACACAAACTGCTGAAGAAACAAAGCCATTATCTAATCAGCCCCAGGCTCAAGTGATTCCAACCTCCCAATGAATTTTAATCACAGGCCATGCGGTACTTGAATATGAATACTTCAAAAACCCCACAACAAAAATCCAATTACAGTCCCAGAGTCTGTCAGCTCAAATGTAATGCTCCTTATTTTGTGAAATCAAACCACACCAAATGTAGATTGTTTGCTACTAGTTAACGTTTTATTTTCTCTCCATTCGTTAAAAAAGAGCAATCCATTAACCCATAGATGACAAAAGACATCTGTTTGATCATCAGACCATGAAAATGTGTCTCTGTCTTTCCACACTTGCCAGAAGTGAATAAGTTTGAGAGCCCCTCTTCTCAAGGTCACACAGTTGTTGAGATGACCGGTCCAGTCCAAGGCTTCACTGTGGGAAATTAGAAGTCGTGTCTTTTCTGGTTTCAAAGGTCCCAGAAATAGATTTACAAGGACTGGATGTCCTGGTAATCTGATGGATTAGATTTAATAACAAAACCCAATGGAGGCTTTGAGACGAAGGGAGAGGAATACAATAGAATGTGAGAAAGTCTTTCTCACTACACATGAACATACTACACACTATACTCTACACACCACCCTCACAATATATCCTCATTATCACCTGCTCTTCTTTGCACCTCTGGCCTTGTTCTGTAAGAGCTCCAGGGGGATTTGAATCATGTGTTTGTGAGCAGGGCATGTCTGTATCTATTGGTTAGCATAGGTCTCAGAAGCGTAATGGGCTGTAATAGATGTTTGCTGGTTCCCTCTCTCGAGGTCGGGCCTGTTCTAATGGAGTCTGGAGTGGCCAAATGATTGCTGACCTGGATTTTTTAAGGATATACATTCTCAGGTGAACTTTATGTATAATGCATGAACGTATCGTCTAATAAAGGCTGCTGGAAAGGATGTTTCACAAGCATCAATGGTCTAATTCTCATGTCCATTGTACTTAACACATCATTTGGTTATATAAATTTCATGCACGCAATAGTCTATGTAAACTAAGTGCTGACTAACTTAACTGCTCTACGATGAAGGAGTGTCATATCCTTTGCCATAGCCTTTTCACCAATTTACACTGACTCAACTCACCACCCTCTACGTTCAGAGTGAGAATTCTCTCAGTACTGCTACTTCAGCAGAGCAGTGAGGTGTAATATTCAGGCCGCTTGACAAGACCAAACTCACTGTGGCCTGAATTTGTGGTTGGCTGGGGGATACATACAGGAAGTAGAAAACTAATTTACTGTGTAGAACAGCGGCTGTTGACAGAAGCGTGCAGGTGCTGCTCTTTGAGTTCCATATCATTCCACCTTGTGAAAAACAACACAAATCTTGTGTTGTTTTTTCCCCTGAAAGGTTATCCGATTTTATTCCTGACACAATCTTGCCGGCTTAATCGCCTCTCTCTCTCTCTCTCTCTCTCTCTCTCTCTCTCTCTCTCTCTCTCTCATCTCTCTCTCTCATCTCTCTCTCTCTCTCTCTCTCTCATCTCTCTCTCTCTCTCTCTCTCTCTCTCTCTCTCTCTCTCTCTCTCTCTCTGTATCTAGATGTTAGGATGCAGTGTTGCTAAGTGATTCTGACAGCTTGATCAGAAACATGAGCTTGTGAACCTAGGATTTTATGGCATGGTACATTACATTTACGACCCTATCCACCTCACACACACATGAAGACACCGAATGACTGCCTTTCAGATCTTTCAAAGACTGATCACTAATCATTTATAATGTCTTCATATACTGTTGACTCCAAATATTAACAGTGATTGTGCATCATTTAGATATCCAACACATTTGTAATAATGATAATCTGACCATTTTGACTTTCACGCCTTACATTTTTTACACAAATATCAGTACTTTCTACTTCTTAGCTTGGCTTCAATTGTGATGTTCCATACTAGCAAAGAATTCATGTATACCTGTTGCCTCGCCAAAGCAAAGCAGATGTGCATATGTCTGTGTTTGTTTGCGTGGATTTCTGGCTGTTAGCCACCGGCATGTGTCACGGTGTGATGTATGGCGTTGTGGATGAGAGGCAGGGGTAGACTGGACCGCGGCAGGCACAGAGGCGGGGCTGGACCAACACGTCTGACAATAGCAGGGCCCCTCAAGCGTTTGCAGCTGGACGGTAGCAGGTTGCGGAGCTGACGGACAGCTGTTCGGGTGAACAGGAAGTAGAGAGGCGGGTTCCAGCAAGGGGCAAAACACACCAGCAAAATAGCAGACAGGGAGGCCACCTCCCAAAGTATTGAGACTTCATTCACGGGTTCATGGGTTGGGGAGGGGGTTGGGAGGAATGGATAGGGGGAAGGGGGAGGGGGAGTTGGAGGTGAGGTAAAGCCATGAAAGGGCACCAAATTGACAAATTCTAAGACATAGTAAGGCAGCCAACTGATGGCAAAGACCAGAGTGGATCCAACCAAGAGTGCTGTAGCTTTCTTGTTGCGGCGGTCTGAAATCAGGGTGCCACGGCAACTGTGCAGGTGTGCTATGATGTGGCTGCAGTTTCGTCCAATGCAGACTAAGGGCACTATATAGTAGACCAGGAAGGCAGGGATGACAAAGGCCAGCCGTTGGCACAGCCCTATCGACCAGCTGCAGCCACCATTATAGTGGATGTAGGTAACCTTGGGCAAGGCCATGGTGATGGATACCAGCCAGATCAAGGCCAGTGCCCCAGCCCTGGAGGAGAGAGGGAAAGGAAGAACGTTTGTGAGGTGGGAGCTTTCCGTTCCCCTGTAAAATAGCATTCATCATCCTTTCCAAATGGGTCATCGGTCAACAGCAAGTTCCGGAATAAACTTGGTAGATTTATGACCGTGATGAACATACAAGACTGAGAGGGTCTCATTCCACTGCTGTTCATTCCCCCTACACACCCCTCACCCCTCCTTACCCTCCACCCTTCACCCTTCCTTACCCTCCACCCCTCCTTACCCTCCACCCTCCACCCCTCCTTAACCTCCACCCTCCACCCCTCCTTACCCTCCACCCTTCACCCCTCCTTACCCTCCACCCTTCACCCCTCCTTACCCTCCACCCTTCACCCTTCCTTACCCTCCACCCCTCCTTACCCTCCACCCCTCACCCCTCCTTACCCTCCACCCTTCACCCCTCCTTACCCTCCACCCCTCCTTACCCTCCACCCCTCCTTACCCTCCACCCCTCCTTACCCTCCACCCCTCACCCCTCCTTACCCTCCACCCTTCACCCCTCCTTACCCTCCACCCCTCCTTACCCTCCACCCCTCCTTACCCTCCACCCTTCCCAGTTGTAGAGACCCCATGCTGGACTCACAGTTGCTTGGGGGTGGCGGGCCGCCTGGCAGGTGGAGCCACGATGCGATACCGAAGCACGGACAACGCTGCCAGGCTGAAGATGTCCACACCGGCCGTCACGGACGTCGTGAAACCCAGGAGCACGCATATGGTGCCCCCTAGCTGCCAGTCCTGGAAGCTGGCGCTGAGCAGAGTGCTGGACAAGGTGAGGAGGGCCGCCAGGTCCGCCAAACTCAGGTTGAGCAACAGGACAGAGCTGGGCTTGGAGCGTCGGCGCGGGTTACGCATCAGCACCAGCCACATGAGAAGGTGACCTACGACCCCCACCATCAGAGAGAGCATGCTGACCAGCGGCAGCACCATGGTGAAGGGGATGGTGGTGTTCGTGGACACGGTGTTGAAGAGCAGGTTGACTATAGCAGGCATGGCTGGGATGAGCGAGGGGGAGGGGGGTGGGGGTTCTCTAGATGGTTGTAGATGGGCTCAGCTGAGGAACAAGAAGGATGGAGGGATGGGAGGGAGAGAGGGAGGGAGGGAGGGATGGGCGGGAGAGAGGGAAAATTAGAAAATGGAATGGATGGAGGAAGAGTGGAGAGGAGTGAACAAGAACTGCCTTCAGTTCCTAATCAAATCACACGATTCAAAAGGCACACAGAATGACAATGGTTTCGAGAGATGAACCGGACACGTCTTAACAATGAATGTGATTGTAAGACATTTATTATTCGTCTAATAATAGTTTTCTATTTGGCACCGTTAGGTGAATCATTCACCTGCAACCTGTTATTGCAGAACAGTGGGTGTCGGTGTGTTTGATTGACAGCTGCGATGACTCAGAGAAGCCAAGCCTTCCAGGCTCTGAGGAGTTGCTTGCCAGCACACACAGGCAGCTGCTGGTCAGTCCCTTCACCACTCACGACACAGAACCACAGAGAGACAGCTCGCAGAACACGTCACACATGCGGCATCTATTTGCACTCAGGAGACGGGCCTTTTACAAAAGCACAAGCTGTCTGGTTGGCCCCGGACGTGAGCAAGGTGCACAACCACTCAAGGCTCCCACTTGGAGCACCCTCTTTTTCCAACAAACCAGATGTGTTGGTGAAATTCTGACTTTGGAGGCTGCGAACGTCTGAATGCTGACTGTGGGTCATTGAAAAACACACCCATCAACGCCACCCAGCACAGACACAGGAACTAGACGGATTGACATTTGGGAGGATTTGCCCTGTTTAAATTGATCTTTCATCAAAGTCTGAGTTCTTCCCCTAGGTAAATACAGGTCTATATCCGTCCGGTTTCCATCCCATGCCTATATTCTTACTGACTATCAATAATAATATGCAGCTTACTATGTAAATTAAGTAAATTCCTTTACCGGTACTATATGCAACATAAAATATCCCTTCATTATTTATTCATGTTCAATATGCTGATGTGATGTACACAGAATGAGACATGCATCCGTGCGTCAATGATTCTCCATGCATGCTAACATCAAAGAGATGATGAAAGTAAATGACTCTCCACCACTGAGGAGTCCTATAGGAAGCTTTGCTACACTGCGGGCTAGTGCAATGAAGTGCTCACGACACATTGAGTTCCCACTGCATTCCATCTTTTCATGTCCACGTGAAATGTGAAACACAGCGGGGGCTCCTGGAGTGTGTGAGAGTGAAACAAAGAACGAGCTAACAGCTGGGATCGGTCAGACGACCCATGGAGACCAAGGGCAGCTGATGAGGAGGATTGAGACCCATCATGAGGGGAGATGACAAACGCTTTGAAATGTGTCATTTTAGTCACTTAAAACCAGTCAGTGTTTCATGTGGCCGGCTCGAGTCTTGGAATATTCTTCCCTGAACGCCACATCGTTTCTCATAGACGTTATATCTGGATAGCACAACTGGTCCACCCACCTGCCCTGATACGCATCCCCACCTCCCATGCAAACACACCTTTACAGTACATCAATATAGACACTGACAGAATGAGGCTCTGTACCAATAAATAGATGTGTGTTCTTGACCTAGTTAGACAATTCACGAGACAGGCTGCCAGATAGCAGAAAAATCAGATAGATCCCTGAAAGGGAGGAGAGATCAGGGTCACACTTACTGTGGACAGTAATCTGCTCCGGGGACAAGCCATCCTTTCTCCATCACTGCCTCGGCTGGGTAAAGAGGAGCTGAAAGGACGCACACCTGCGTCCCTCCCACTCACACGTACATGCATACAGACACATCTAATCGCACACACACACACACACGCACACACACACACACAGATAAAGTATGAATCCGTTACACTATCCGAACCTCTTCACGAAATGTCACATCAATACTGTAACCCTTACCCGATTTTCGTCCTGAAATGAATGACCGTACAGCAGTGCACCGGTGTGTGAGCACGGGGACTCTATCTACATGGTTTTCCCTGTCTGCCCGTCTTCTCCACTGATAACCAGAGGATTTTCTTTACTCTCAATGTGTGTCTGTCCCTGTTATTTTCTCCCCTCACGATCCACCCACTGCCCTCTCTATCTCTCTCCTTCACTTTTCTGCCTCTTACATGGTCCTTGTACTGTACCCACCAGCCGCCTTTTCACTTTATTCATCCCCTCTGTCCCCTCCCTCCCCCTCTCTCCCCTCCCTCCCCCTCATCCTCTGTTTGATCCTCCCTAATCCTCTGACAGTCGGGTATAATGAGATTCACCTGTCGTTAAGGAAACCTCACAGTAAATAAACACGTCCAGGTATGTAGGTGGGTCAGAGAGACAGAGAGTAGAGAGAGAGAGAGAGAGAGAGAGAGAGAGAGAGAGAGAGAGAGAGAGAGAGAGAGACTGAGAGAGTGAAGGGAAAAGCATGTACTGTCAAATGTGCCAACTCCGAAACAGCTAACAAGTGGGTTTGCTAATCAGGACTGAGACAGCAGAGTATTTCTAACTGACATAAAGACAGTGGTGTGGGAGTATCCTAGGCCTCAATCACTTGCCTGGGTATCTGAACTCCCCCAGAAAGCAATACTGACTACTGGACCCCTGCCTCATACACACTCATTATAAAGCTTCCGGTGTTGACACAGCATGTCAAGTAGCTTGCAACTAGTAGTACCCATCTGCTACTGTGAACCTCCTGGCACACACACATACACTCAGACCCAGACACATACACACACACACACACACACACACATGCACACACAGACAAACACACACTCTCACATATGAAGACTTGCTCTGTATTCTGCTTGTGTTTGCTTCCTCATGTTTCTGGGCATTGTGTGGCTGCATAGATATGGGAAAAGAGGTGTGTGTGTGACCTAATCCTAAAAATCAATTAATTTAATTGGTCTAACTCCTGAATGTGCACTGCCCAGACAGCTATGAAGATGAACTACTGATGAACAGTTTGAACTGTTTCTCAGGAGACAAGAGCTGTTGACGTCATAGACAAATCAGTGGCATGTGTGTGTATGTGTGAGTCAGAAAGATAATTAATGCATGAACAGGCTCCTTTGTTATACAGTCAGATAAATCTTGATCTTAATCAATGGTTTGTCTTATCTGAATCTGTCTGGCGGTGGAATTTTCAAGAGAAAATGGAAAGTCTTCCAGTAAACATTGTCGCAAATGAAGCAACAACAAATGGTATTTATCATGATATGTTAATGTTTGAATGTGTGAGTTTGCAAGAGTCACTCAAAATGAATCACGCGTTTAGTCAAAACATGGTACCATAAGTTTATTACTCAGTCTTTACTGCCCTCTGTTGTCACTGATAGGTACTGTAGTGTTCTTCCTAAAAATACAATTAGTTGATACCGTATGTACAAACCAACAAAGCTGAATTGAGCTCGGAACCTTGCGGCTCAACAGTACGAACCCTGCCGTGTTCCAAGTCCAGCACATGCGGACGACCTCGGAGGTTTCACGACACAGTGCAAACCACCAGCCTGCTTTTGCTCTTTTTAACTGAAGAACTCAAGATCCAGGAGAGGTTTAGAACCAATAGGCGAACGTGAACCTAAACCTAGAGTTCAGGAAAGTTTGTAAGGAAAAAGTGAGAGGTGGAGGTAGAGTTTTGGGCTTGGTATTGTTTGGCTGCAGCTGCAATTGCCACACTTTTCTGAAATGATGATGTTGCTGCTGTTGGCAGCAGCAGAAACAATAATGAAGTGTACAGAAATAATATTTGTTTTATTTATCAGCTCATATCGACCAAATTCATCCAACTTACTGGGTAACGCATCATAATGCAGAAGAGAAGTACTCCAGGCACTCTGCCAAGGCAACCAAAGAGTCTTTTCTTGGCCCAAAATTGACAATAATTCTTCAGAAGTCAATCCCCCAATCTGAATCCAATTGAGTGTTCAGCATATAAAATGAAGAGGAAACGCATAGGAGAAAGCCTCCAAAACAAACAGGAAGCGAAGACAGCTGCAGGAGATGCTTGAAGAAGCATCCTCGTCATGTAGTACAAACCCAGCACCTGGTGATGTGTACGAACACAGGCCTAGCATGTAAAAGATGTACAACCAAGTATTAAATATCATTATTTTATTGTTCTGCATGTTAATTGGCTTTTGGTGCCCTAACATGAAGGAAAAATACTATAATTTATTCACAGTTCATCTGAGATGTTCATCCAATTTGTGGTAAGAGCTGACATACACTTGATTTGAACTTTCTTGTTGTATAAAAGTAGGTGCTCACACTATGTAGAGACAAGAGCCAGAACTAAGAGGAATTCAAATCCATATTGGGAAATTTCATGTTTATTTATCCTATTCATATATGCCTTTTTAGAAAATATACTCATTTGAGTCCTGTAAAATCAGATAAAAACAATCATCTGTTCCATGGACCAACTAGTAGTACTTACTGTAATAATACTGGTACCAAATGATAGAACACTTCATTAACATATTCAGTCTCCATTGTTGTTATACATCATACAAAGATGGTTACAATACAGTCAAAATAATTACAATCCAACAAAAGAAAATACTGGTTACAGAATAACGTCCACAAAGGTTAGTGCAGATTTTGCTCATTTATACTCAATAGGCCTATACACAGCATATCAATACTCCATTAGAATAAATACTGATTCATTCTTACAGTAGCAGTGTCACAGATTGTCGTTTAAAAGAGAGAGAGAGAGACAGAGAGAGAGAGAGAGAGAGAGAGAGAGAGAGAGAGAGAGAGAGAGAGAGTGAGACAGAGAAAGAGAGAGCGAGAGCGAGAGAGAAGGAATAATTAGAAATACAGTCTAATAAAAGTATATGTACAATAGTAAGAGCAAGTAATTGTTTGTGAGTATACTGGATGTGAGAATGTTTCTGTGTGTGTGTGTGTGTCTGAGAGAGAAGGATATGTAGAGAAAATGGTATGTGTGAGATGACAAAGCAAGTAGGACTGGTGTAAAGAGTGTCAGCCTTCATGCATCACGTTTCACAAATGAGACAGTGACTAATCATGCCACCATCGACTCTATTCTGACTGTGTTGGTTCCTTCCAAGAATTCATAATGACTTGTTTTTCTCTTGCTCTTACTCATCCTCTTTCCATCTATCTACTCCCAATCATTTTTCTCCTCCGTAATCCTCAGTAGCTTCTCCATCTGCTGGTGTTGTCATGACGCCTCGCTGTTGCCAGGCTCCGGACTGTCGTGACCTAAACAGCAGACAGAATGTCAGAGCTCTAGCCTCTCTAGCGTGAGTCTCAAGCTTGAAAGGCTCTTATTCAGAATCGAGCTAGAACCGGGGAGACAGGAAGCTATCTGGAGGTAGTAGTGGACAGTAGACCCACTTACGTGCGCACACACACACACACAAACGCACACACACGGACAGACACACGTACACACGGACAGACACGCACATACACATAGACAGACGCTCAAAAAGACACTCAACCGTTGTGACAGAAACAGATCCAGATACATACACACAGATGCAGGATAATCCAGCGATCTGTTTCTGCTCTGGGGGAGACGGGGTTTTTTCACGGGGGGTTTGCGATCTGAGGACCTCTCCAGATCACTAGGGCTGTCCCGTCCCATGCCTGAGGGGAAATGATATGAGACGTACAAGCGGGTCCACACACATGGGGAAGGCGGAGGAATGTAGAAGCCTTCTCTCAAGTTGAGAACAGACCCCGCAAACTATTTGCAAATACTCGGAAATACTTGGAGTGCACAAAAGAAAACCTTCATATGAAAAAGCACTGAAAAGTATGTATTTGTTTGTTGTTGGACCCAGATATACATTCAGAGGTTTTGACTGACTGACACATTGAATGGCAGTCATAATGACATCAGCGAATACCGCATACTGTATATACTGGACTTTGCCAATGCTATTACGAATTGCAAAGTCAGTCAAAGACAGAGGACAACAGATTCCATTCTGCTGTTGCAATGCAGAGGCATGCTGTATACAGGCAGCCAGAAGGCAGTGGACTCAGAGCAGGAAGGGTTGTGCATTCATGTCACACACACACACACATACCAGTGTCACAAGAGTTTGCTTTCCTGTTGCGATGTGGCTTCGATATTCCGCCATTTGTTGATCCATCTTCATCTGATAGATAAAGTATTCACCATAATCGTTACCACCTGATCACGTCTAATCCTCCCCGTTACAGCTGCCACTAAACGACCCATTCATTAGAATGAATTAATAATAATTTGTATTCAATTACAGTGGTACCTTGATTGACAGCTGAACTGGGTAAGTCGAAACTAGGTTTGGCAGACATTGGTGGCACAGGGGGCGGGCTTTTCTTCTGATTGGTGCCTTCTTCTGGAGTGACAGGGGCTCCAGAGGACTCCAGGCCAGGCTTGGCAGATGCCGGTGGGGCAGGAGGCAGGGTCTTCTTGTCACTGGTTACCTCTCCAGGTGGAGTGACAGCAGGCGAGGTGTATGGAGAGTTACTTTCCCGGGATAGATCTTTACTGGGCTGGAGAGATAATACTTGGTCAGACAAACATACATACACACACACACACACACGTATGCATGCACACACACACACCTTCGCAGGAATAGGGGGACGCTGTCCCTCTGCCCCTCGGGTTCTCTGCGTTACGTCTTGTCTCTTTGTGTTCCTCTCAAGCTCCCTATTTCCTTCGACCCCTCCAGAGTCCTCGGGGGATTTGTCTAAGGGCAGAGAAAGATTGAAGAAAGATTATGACAAACAAACAAAAAAGGTCTGAGATCGCCCAGACCTCGTTCTTGTCGGCAAAGTTGCCTCTACGGTGCATTGTTGCAGTACCGGAGCTCTCCTGCAGGTGTCGCTGTCTCAAACCGGCCAGATTGGGCTTGCTGCTCTGTGGAGGAGGATCAGGCTTCTGTCCGCAGGGGGCGGCCTCTCTGTTGTCCCTCCCCTCTTCTGAGGACTCCCCGCCCTCCGTTTCTGTCCGTGTGTCTGTCTGAAAGCTGACTCTCTCCTGCCTCCCCGCTTCCGTCTGCTTGTCCACCTGTCTGTCCGTCGGCTTGTCCAGGCCGCCGGTGGATGCGACGTGGCCATTCGCTCGAGGGTCTGCCTGGGTCTCTGGTGTCTGTCTGTCCATCTCTCGGTCTGACTGTCTGTTGTCGCAGCTGCTGGCGTCGGAGTCGATGTCGGCCCCGATGCAGCTGTACACCATGCTGACCAGGTCTGAGGACTGCAGGGAGGGCAGAGGTGAAGAACACTGTACACTCGTCCACTAGGGCCGTACAATAACACAGGCTAGAACAGTGCCCTGGATGTAAGACTGTGAGGGGTGGTGGTGGTGGTGGGGAGGGGTGACTCTGCACCTGTCTCTGTATGTGGTAGGGGGGGCTGCCGGCCCTCATCCCAGGGAGGGGCACACCATGGCTGGGCCTGGGAGACGGCATGCCGCCATTGGTTCCATGTATAGTTGACTCCACCCTGACGGCATCCTTTGGGTGCTGAATAAACGAGTAGACATTCTCTGAGGCCCTGCAGAGGGCAGAGAGACAGAGAGAAAGAAAAGAGAGAGAGAGAGAGAGAGAGAGACGTGTTACAGGAGGGATGTATCTATATATGAGTCCTAGTTTTTCCACTGTTGAGAACTGGATATCCACATGCTGTACTACTCTTAGGACTACGATAGCACATGGTCTCCACACCCTTTCCTACAGGCCCCTCCCATTCCTGCATACTCTGCGTCCTGATTGGAGATAGTAGAGTTGCGGTTCTTCCGGAAGCCGGAGAAGATGGACAGGACGCTGCGTCTCTTTTTGCGTCTCAGGATCTGGGCTTGATGGAGGGATGACAGTTGACTGAACAAAAGGGAAAGAAAGAGAGAGAGAGAAAGAGAGAGAGAGAGGGGAGACATTAAGACAGGGATATGACCTTTGTATGGGCCTGTATGAATAGGAACCGAAAGTAATCTATAAATCAAGCCCTGTACATAAAAATGAATGGACGTGGATACAAACATTCAGTGTTGTGTACCATGTGCTGTCATGCATGAGAGGTGTGCAGTTTACCTGTCAGGCAGGACTCTCTTGGTGTAGAAGTCAGGAAGTCCATCTTCTAGCAGACTGACCCCCCCATTCTCTGAAAAGTGCTAGAGGAAGGAAACAGGGACAGGAAGATAACAGCATTACAACCATGAACATAATATAATATTGTACTGTCACCACCAAACGCTGACAACTGCAATTATTATTTCAAACGGGCTGGCTGAACTTGATCCCCTGCCAGCAGTAGTCTATTTGGAGCAGAACACAATTACTCATTAGCACTTTACAAATGGTTTGTACCGATTTACAAAAAGCACTTCAAACTTTAGGACAAACAGACCTGGAGTTTTCGGTGCCTTGGGGGCAGTTTGGATTCAGGACATGATAAATGGATGAGTCATAGGAGGCATTAGGTCAAAGTAAAATCGTTTCAAAAGGACTTATTTAGAGAAAATGGACCCCAGGGTGAAAAACATGGCTGAGAAATTGACCGATTGTAACTAAAGATTGTGGGTTGGAGGAAAAGGGAAAATAGAAGATAATTGTTTGTTGTTGACTTGCTCAAATGCACTTCAGATCTGTAAGAGGATATTGTGCAGGACAGTGCTAACCATGTACTGGATGTAACCCTCGCTGTTCCACACATTCATCATAATATCAAATACATAAAAGACAAAGGGGGGGGGGATGAAGGAAGCTGTTTGAAAGTATTGTGGAGTCAAAGGCCACTCACGGGGTCAAAAGTGAGGTGACCCGTCCTGTGCCTTCGCGGCGGGCGCGGCCTCACGTGGGTCACGTGACGCAGCGGCGAGCCGTGGGTGGGCAGGGTGGACAGACCTTCCCAGGAGGCCGAGCGGGAGAGGGGTGCGGAGGGGGAGGGCACGCAGGGGGGGGGAGAGGAGCTGTGCTCATCACCAAGACCTGAGGGAGGGGGGAGGAGAACAAAGAAACCAAACATGGGTCTATTTGGGTTGTAAGGTTACAAGGGCCAGATAGGAAGTACATGAACACTGAGTCATCTTCGAAGGTTGTAATGCATGAACAAGGCTTCTGGATGTTTCTGATCCTAGTCTCTGTGGAGAGCGAGGAGCCTACTTAGTCTGGTGGACACTGGTCGGATCCGTCTGGTTCGGGAGCTGCGCTTCTTAATGGCCATGGTGTCCTTGAGGAAGTCAGAGTGTGTGTTTGTGTCAGTGTGTTGAGCGGTGTACCAAAAGGACACACACACCGATTCATGCATACAAAATGTACGCGCGTGTTTGCACTCTGTACGTACAATGTTGATGCCCATGTCCTCATCAGGGAACTCCATTGAGTCAGGGAGTCTGGACTGTTTCATGGTACGTCTGCCTGTTCCCCCGTCTTCCCAGCGCTTCACCTGGGACACCTGACCATGCTGGGGAATCACACACACAGTTTGAGTTTGGATTGAACTCACCTAGCAAGAGACAGCATGCTGTCAGAAGAGAACATGGACGTTTACCAGGGTCTTGTGAGTGGAGTAGAGCTCTTGAAGAATCTGGTCCACTATGGAGTTGGTCAGATAAGAGACCACAGACAGCTTCACCTCTCTGGGGGGGTGGGATGGAGGAAGAGGGATGGAGAGACAGAGACAGAGGGCGCACAGTCAAATAAACAGTCCTCATCTTCAATCTAGAACTCTCCACCAAACACAACGCCATTGCTTTCCTGGACTCCCTCCCTCATCTCTTACTCCAGGGCTCTGTTGATGTCCTGGGCTGCCCTCTCCATCAGGGCGGTGCGGATGGTGGAGCGAGGGATGGACACGCGCTCGGAGATGGAGGAGAGCGGGGGGACGAGGTGTTCGGCTGCCAGGGAGGACATGGGGCACAGCTCCCGACACAGAGACACCATGGAGTCCACTATCACCTAGGAGACCAGACACAACACAACACATGACCTCACATGACAACCGTCCGTCCGTCCATCCATGCATTCATACATCCATCTATCCATTCGATAATCCATCCATCTATCTATTCATCCATCCACCCATCCATCCACCCAACCTGTCACCTATCCATTAGGCCTTCAATCCACCCATCCATTAATCCACACGTTCATTCACAAATCCATTCATCCTCCCTGGTCCATCCTCACCTCTGGAAGAGAGAAGCTAGTGCTACTGTACCTGCAGTTCCTTATCAGCAGCCTTGGTCAGTTCGCCTGCAAGAGACTCCAGTCTCTGTCTGACCGGCCCATCCACTGACAGAACATGGGCCAACTCACATAGAGACGGGTACAACTGAGACCCAGAGAGAGAGAGAGAGAGAGAGAGAGAGAGAGAGAGAGAGAGAGAGAGAGAGAGAGAGAGAGAGAGAGAGAGAGAGAGAGAGAGAGAGAGAGAAAGAGAGAAAGGGGATTAGAATGAATTATGCATGCGCACACACGCACAAGCACACGCGCGTCTCAAAAGAAATAGTGTACAGTATGTGCACTCACGGCGCGAGAGTTCCTGGCCTCCTTCAGGACCTGTCTGGCCGCCTGTAGATCCTCTCCTTCCTCCGAGCCTCGGAGAACACACACCTGCTGCTGCACTCGCAAACACAGGCGCTCCATCACCTGGGAGGCACACACACGCACACGCACACACACAAACCAAGCAAATGTCAACCCGGGGAAGTGTTGAAAGATTAAAGTCCCTACCTGAGCACACACACAAACACACCTGTTCAGCAGTGCTGGTGACCAGGCCCTGGTGCAGTCGGAGGGCTTGTTTCTGAGAGAAGCGCTGAGTCTGGTTGTTCCTTAGCAAAGCCCTCTGGATCTGGGAGCAGGAGAGACAGGGAGAGCAGGAGGGAGGGGGCAGAAAGGAGGGAGGCAAGGATGAAGGGAAAGAGGCCGATGATATAAAATGATTATATTCTCTTCTATCCCTCCGGCAAAATGTAAGGAGTGCAGGGTTAATGGTTGAATGTAAGAATTTGAAATGGATAATGATACGAAATGCTACCAGGGAAGTGTAGTCAGTGTGGATACACAGTCTGTGCGGTGGGACTGACTGGGACATAACACAAAGCTGTGGAAATACTTGGTCTCCCACGATGCCCCACCTTGGTCAAAGCTTGGTCGGTCTTCTCTGGGGAGCCCCGGTACGCCTGTGTGACATCACTGAGGGGGAGGGGCATGTACTGGAGAGTAAAGTTACTGGGGAAAGGAAGAGAGAGCAAGAGACAAAGATTAAAAGAAAGAGGGGAAGAGAAAGAAATAGATGAGAAAGGGAGAGAGGGAGAGAGAGATTGAGAGATGTTAGGAAAAAAAGCATTAGCCTACAGTATACTATCATGTCTTCCATGATTCATTATTAATCAACACTTCTGTGCCTGTAGCCTACACAAAAATGGTGTATGGTTTTACTTTTATGTCAATTAGTGCAGCTCTAACAGGCACATTGGACTTCCTAACAGGTCACCTCATGTGATGAAACATCATGCAATAGCAGGCTGCAGAGCCGGTAAAAAAAAATCCTCTTTGACTTTAAAGTCTCTGTAAATCGCCTGATGAAGTGGATTGAGAGAGTGAGCAGGGGGGGAGAGAGAGAGAGAGAGAGAGAGAGAGGGGGAGAGAGAGAGAGAGCAAGTGAGAGAGAGAGAGAGAGAGAGAGAGAGAGAGAGAGAGAGAGAGAGAGAGAGAGAGAGAGAGAGAGAGAGAGAGCGAGAGAGAGAGAGAGAGTGTCCTACTGTTCAAGGGCTCGAGCCACATCTTGCAGGCCCGTAGCTGTGGTGTTATTGCGATCCCACGTCACACTCCTTAGAAGCATGAGGGTGAGAGGAACAGAGGAGAAGAGAGACAGAAATAGATCAGTCACTTATTGAAGAACAAACACTCCCAGTCTCAGTCAGAGTGGCTCCATGTACAGCATGAGCGCCTACACTGCTCATACACGACTGTACATCCTCAGCCTTGCAATGGGTTTCATATTGCACCTGCGTACATCTGGAAACATTCAACCATATCATTACACTATTGAAACTGCTGCACTGCATTAAGAGACATGCTCACATCCGCCCCCCTTTCTCCCTTTCTCCCCACTCCTATTCACTCTCTTCGGTTTTCACCTTCCGCCATCCCTTTCTCCCTTCCTTTCTCCCTCCCTTCCACCCTCCCTTCACACCCTCCCTCCCGCCCTTCCATCCCTCTCTTTGGGCCCCGTCCCCTGACCTGAGGGTGGTGTTGATCTGCAGTGCCTTGCCTCAGCATCTTGGCTCCGGTGTCTTCCAGGCCATTGCCACTGAGGTCACCTTGCGCAGGCAGGTGTTGCTGCCCAGGGCATTCACCAGCACCGTACCCCGAGAACGCAGCCGTGAGTCGGACAGGGAGAGGGACTGCAGAGCTCTGGGGGGGATTTTTTTTTGGGGGGGGGGGGAGATGGAGTGGTAATGATGTGTGAGGGGGATAGTGTAAAAGAGGTAGAGGGTGTTTATAGAGAGAGAGAGAGAGAGAGAGAGAGAGAGAGAGAGAGAAGAGAGAGAGAGAGAGAGAGAGAGAGAGAGGAGAGAGAGAGAGAGAGAGAGAGAGGATGTGAAGAGGGAATAAGGCTTTGAAGTAAAGTTCACAAAGTGTGTCTGTGTGGGTATACTTTTATATCACGTTTATTTGGGCACCCTCTACTGTGTGTGTCGTGTGTTTGTTTTCATGCCTGTGTGAGCATGCGTGTTTCGGACTGAATGTTTGCGAGTGATGATCATCAACAACAGTAAATTATTGAGTGAGTTTGACATAGTGTATCTGCACTCAGAGAGAAAGCCCTGGAGTCCAGGGAATGAAGCCTGTCGGAATGAATAACTTCCTAAGCTGGAGAGCCCATGGCTTGTACAGTCCGTGGAGCTGGACATGTGTGGGAGAGAGGGTTACACACTGTGAACACATAAATATATACTGTAGCCGCCGTATGCAGTACGGTAAGTGGGTGCTCTTAAGTACGAGAGAACATTAGGTTCTTCTACAACTCACACACTCTTCCTCCTGCACCAGCTGGACCAGCTTCTGCAGAACCTCATCCAGCACCCTGCAGACAATACAGGCCATCGTCATCATCACCATCATCTTCCCCCCCAACCAGAAACATTATCCTCATCATCATCATCCATGTGAATGTTGATCACTGTTCTCCATACCTGCCCTTAAGGTTGAAGTTCTTGCCCAGAAGCAGGTTTTTGAGGGATGGGTGTCTGGAGAAGGCTGGGAGGACCATCAGCAGGTCTGCATCCAACCCTGAGGACAACACACACACATTGTAGATTCAGTAGCCTTGTGTGTGTGTGTGTGTGTGTGTGTGTGTGTGTGTGTGTGTGTATGTGTGTGTGTGAGAGTCTTACCATTGTCAGAAATGTCCAGGGTACTGACACAGGAGACCCTAGGGAACAGCTCCTGGATTATCCCTGCACCGGCAGATTTCAACTGAGAGAGTGAGAGATGAAAACAGACATGGAAATAATTGTGAGGACCGAGGGAGGCTGGAGGACAGATGGAAGCCAGACGACAGCAGCAGGACAGCAGGTCAGACAGAGGAGGTACCTCACAGCTGCTGATGTCTAGGTGCAGGTCCGTGATGTGAGGGTTGGTGGATAGGCCGAGAAACAGAGCCCTAGGAAAGGAGAGAGAGAGAGAGAGAGAGAGAGAGAGAGAGAGAGAGAGAGAGAGGGGGGGGGGGGGGGGTCAGCTCTATAGAAATCTCTTTTCTCAGCTCTCCTGTTAAAGTCTCCCATCACTGCTGCTCAAACGAAACCTTGGTAGAGGGCTACTTTCCCCACACCTAAGAGCTAAGCTGCAATCTAAAAGGATTTGGGGAAAAGTAGATTTAAAGTGTCTGAAACATATTTGCTAAGAGCTAGGTAATGCCTCTAATGAAATTCAGGAAAAGTACAGTAAATACTAAGAAGTGGAACCAGCACCTGTCTGTGATGTGAAGGTGCATTACTGAATTGGACAGCCCAGCTTTTCTTTTCTAGTTTTCTTTTAAATGAAAACACGTCAAAGAATGACATGTGAGTAAACTATTAAAGAGGATATGTTCCTGCGAGAGAACTCAAGTGTTTTGGGTCTATAGCACAGCTAGTAAAATAATAAGACTTTATTTATATAGCACATTTCATACAAGAATTGCAGCTCAAAGTGCTTCACATAAAATCAATAAAAACAATAATACAAATGATAAAAGTAATACAAAAATACACCCAAAAAAATGTAACTCAACAAAATACAAGCCGCAGTCTTTGCGGGAATCAAAACCCATAAGCCGCAGTCTTTGCGGTATCTCGAATCCGTCTTAGACTCAAGCTGCCTTTGCAATTTCCACAACATATCACAAACTAGACGAGCCGCAATCTATCTGCGGTCTCTCGAATCCGTCTGAGACTCGAGAAAATAAGAGAGAGACTTGGCTTGTTTCATGTTTCTCTCCAGAACACTGTAGATGAGCGTGTTTAGGGTGTCGGCCAGTCCAGCAGTGCTCACGACCGCACACCCAACTCACCTCAGGGCGTCAGGGGGCAGCTTCATAGAAGACAGGTTCACGTGACTTAAACTGAACACTGAGCTGAAGAACTGTCTGAACATGGGGAGCGTCTCCCTTGCTTTCCTAAGAGAGGACGAGAAAGAGGAAGGGCAGAGGGAGGAGGAGAGGGAGGAGGAGAGGGAGATCATGAGTGACAAGAGAGACAGGCTAGACATTTGACATTTAGGTCACCATTGTCATTCTGGCACAGGGAAAGGTGATGCTTGAATAATTACGGCTGACAATGTGGACTTCACAAAAGAGGAGGTTTGCATGAAACCATCTGTTAGGGTAAATTGATGTGAAATCCAGTATGTGTGCAAACACACACACAAACACACACAAACTACAGCTGTAGAAGAGTTTCACTAGAGCCCGAGGAGGAGAACCCCTCTGAGCCGGAGTAGATAAGGGAAGCATCCAGGCAGCTAATGTATTACACGGTATCACTGCGTGTTCCTGCCTTGTAGAACAGCCTAACAGCCATAGCATTCTGAACATACAAATAATTCATTGTAGCAGGGAGGAAAGGGAGAGACACAATTAGACAGCAGAGAGAGTGGGTGGAGAGAGGTAGAGAGACCCTTCCGAGATGTGAGCGGAGCGAGTACGAGGAGTGATGTTGACATGTGTGGATGTCAGCGATGACCGTGATGGAAAGGATGGAAAGGTGGAGGGATCATGATGTGGTGTAAATAGGAGCTCACATTATGATAGCATTATAGATATCTGTGTGTTGGGTAACACATGCACCGTGACCCATTGGCCTATTAGCATTATCTCCCAGAGTATAGCGGGGACTTACAATGGATTCTGTCACAGAGTGATGGGCAGCTGATATACAGAAAGGGGGAATAGACGGTGAGAGAGGGAGATGGTGGGAGCGAAAAGGATAGAGCAAAAGAGCGATGGAGAGAGATGGAGCATGAGAGGGAGGCAAGTGGGAAAATTGTAAACAAACAGTGCTACAGTCCATGTACTAAAGGACAAAAAGAGAGAGAGAGAGAGAGAGAGAGAGAGGGTTAGTGAGTAAAAAGGGAGAATGAGCCTCCATCAGGCTGTTTCATATGTATGAGACTGTGCTTATCAGCTCAAGCAGATTTATGTTCCGTTTGACGTGGAACAATCCCAGCTGCTGCTCCTGTGCCGCCAAACACAGCTTATTACTAACACAGTGACGGATAGGGAGAGAGGGACGGAGAGAGGGACGGAGAGAGGGACGGAGAGAGGGACGGAGAGAGGGACGGAGAGAGGGACGGAGCCGCAGACAGGTGGGCGGGGCAGAAGTGGAGAAATTGGGAGTGATTGGGAGAGCGAAACATAAGGGAGAGATCGAGGTTGGATGGAGTGAAGGTGACAGTAACATGAGTGAAAGACAGATGGAGGTGGGGAGGGAAAGAAAAGGAGAGGCGAGAGGAAATTGAGAAAAAGGAGACAGCGACGGAGCGAGGGAGAAAAGCAATGAGGATAGAGAGAATGGGTGGGAAGAGGAAAAAAGAGAGAGGAAAAACAAGTAATATAGGAGAGAAAGGAAGAGGGGACGAAACAGGGGGAAGATTTAATAAGTAGAGATTGAAATTTCAGGAGAAAAAGTGACGCAGGAAAGGTAGTTGGCAAGAGGGAGACCAAGAGAGAGAGGGAGACCAAGAGAGAGACCAAGAGAGAGAGAGAGAGAGAGAGAGAGAGAGAGAGAGAGAGAGAGAGAGAGAGAGAGAGAGAGAGAGAGAGAGAGAGAGAGAGAGGGAGAAAAAGAGAGCACGCTTTTTGCAGGAAGCCTTGGGATCCAAACATCAATTCCGTTCTAAAATTAGTCTCATTTCTCAGCAAACTTTTTTTACAATGGCGTAATGTGCTGAGCCGAGATGGGTTTGCTCTCAGGGTCCTGGGGGAGGGGATGAGAGATGGATCAGGGATCTGCTGCAGCAGCCTGCTAGCAAAGTAAACAACAAACACGCTGAGAAAAAAATGAATGAGTTGGCGGGTTGTAAACACTAATTTGGATCCAAAGGTCTAGGGCTAAATATTAATCTATGGCAGAATGGATGGCGCAGATCTCTGGGGTGTTTTACAGAGTGTGAATGATGAGGTCTTATTTGGGAGACAGAGGGAGGGAGCACACAGACTGTACACACCTGTGGGAGAAGGAGTTTTTGGACAGATTCAGGTAGGAGAGATCAGCACAGCAGCCTCTGAGCAGAGCTCCAAACAACTGGAGGACAGAAACAAGGTTGGAAATCAATCAGTGAGTGAACACTCATGAGTCCTAATCTTGTGTAAGATACAGCTAGACATTTTTAGCATGTCTCCCAGTAGCCAAAGCAAATATGTACTAACATCATGTCATAGTACAGCTGTTAGCAAAATAGCTCAAATTGTTCCTGGTGGTGAAATAATGATTCATTAGCTTATGACTTGTGTATCCTGTATGTTGATATGCACAGATGACAGACAGGTAATTCTTACAGACGAGCAGATGGTGATCATCCTTTTCACTAAAACCAACTAATACAGGGGGGTATCTGACCCCCTAACTAATAGGGGGTCAGATGGCTGAGTGGTTAGGGAATCGGGCTATTAATCAGGAGGTTGCCGGTTTGATTCCTGGCTGTGCTAAATGACGTTGTGTCCTTGGGCAAGGCACTTCACCCTACTTGCCTCTGGGAAATGTCCCTGTACTTACTGTAAGTCGCTCTGGATAAGTGCGTCTGCTAAATTTAAATGTAATACAGAATCTTATTATCTTTGTAAGAGAACAAATTGCCCAATCAATAGTCAAGATAATTAGAATGCTGCAAATCAAACCCCAAAACAATTAATTATTCAATCAAACAGCATAAATAATAGGGAGAGATCTAGACATTCTAAAGGAAAAGGCACAGTTGTGTAAAAAACAGGAAATATCCATCAAAGAAAGTGTCGTCCTTTCATCCCCAAACTCATCAGAGGCAGAAGAGGGAAGGGAGTAATGAGAGACAACAGAATACTCCAATATTCAATAAAAAATTAATGCTCGACATTAGCCAGATAGTTCTTCCCCTCTGTTTGTAGGGCAGACTATTTGAAACTCATCTGTTTCAACACATTCGGAGTTAAGAGGAACGCAAATGCACTGCGACCAACAGCACACTCTTTTAACCAGCAGACTCATCTTGTAGTCTAACAATCCAGAGACAGTTATGAATGCTACTCACCGAGTCCACAGTACAGTCGGTCCCAGAGAGGTCCAAATGGACTAGGCAGTTGGGCTGAGCCAAGAACAGGTACAGGTTCTATGGGGAAAAGGACACATTGATGAAGAGGCGGTGAGGTACATGTGTGTATATGTCTGTCTGTCTGTCAGTCTAAAATGCATGTCTGTCTGTCTATCTGTATATTTGTGTGTGTGTGTGTGTGTGTGTGTGCGCGCGCATGTGTGCGCATGTGTGTGTGTGTGCGTGTGTGTGTGTTCCCCTCACCGTGGCGTCTTCTCCAGACAGCACCCCTGGGTTCTTGCTCAGGTCCAAATGAAGGAGAGAGTTGGAATAGTCATCACTGGAGCACAGAGCCTGAGACAGAGACACCACACCTGAGAAAGACACACACACACATTTGTCAAACAGTGCTTGGCAGGGTAAGTGAACAAATGCAAATTATTTGAGTGGTACCTAAATCCAAACCTGCAGCATGTTATGCTATGGCGCTGTCTCCAAAACTGTGTTCAAGGCAGTACCATGAACTAGGTAGAGTAATGACTCATACAGCTCTCAGGATGAACGTCCAATGGCCCATTTAGACTCATTAACGTCTCCTAAGCCCGCTGAAACACCAAATCAAGCATGCCCAGTGAGCACTGTGGCCTCTCTAGGCTACTGTATATAGCAGCTAGCAGTCAGGAACTGCCAAGGGGTCACAAGCTGTGAGAGCAGTGAGGTCACTGGAGAGCAGTTAGCCCCGTGCCCTTGCAAACTGCTTGAGACCAACCACTACATAGCAGGGTTCGTGTCTCTCTAGTAATAGATTAAAGAGCGAATTAACCAGCAGGGAGCTGCTCTTAATAAGTATGTAACGTAGGCAAGCCAGACAGGGGTATACGCACACAAGCATGAGTGCTTACATTTGGACCATGTAAACCTCCGGCAGAGATAATGAAGGATTTGATCTGGACTAGTAGTACAGGAGGACTATTCAACCAAGGTACCAAGTCAGGTTGTGAGTCCCTCCTGTAGGGTTTACAGAGTGGTCTCATCAGGGAGCCCACTAGGGGGGGCTATGGCCCAGGGGACAGCATGCTGAGGGAGGAACACATACCCTTGGAGGAGAGACATGTCTTGGAGAGGTTGAGCAAACGCAGGCCTTTGCTCAGGCGACACACCTGCTGGATCAGGTTAGACACGCCTGAGGAGAAACACACACACACACAAACGAGTTACACTACGCTGCACACTACACTACACTCAAAAACACACAATATGCACCAAGACTCATACACATGCAATGTCGGCTGTAGGCACAGAACAAGACCCAGTGCATGCTGTAGTATCTACAGGCAAACACGCACAGATGCTCGTTGACATGAGTAAGAGTGACATGTGTCAGAATGACAGAACGTGATGTGCTAATGAGTCGTCTTGGCACGAATGCCATCCCCTGACCCTTTAACACTGCCACAGACACTCACGTAGACACACACAGACAAACAGACACCCACACACACACAAATACACATGCCAAAAAACAAAGAGCATCTGCCGCCAAGTAAACAAGACATAGAGACAAAACCCCGACTCTCGTTCAAACCCATCTGACAAACGCAGACAGTGAGAGTTTGAACAGAGAAAACAGAGAGAAACAGCCAAGAAAAACAGAGAACAGAGAAAGTATTTTAATGGTATCTTACCTTGGTTGTCTAGGGTATTGTGTGCCAGATTGAGAGAGTGGATCACTGAGGCAGGGTTTTCTGACAAAGCGGCCGCCATTTTCTGTGGGAAATCGCTGAGGGAAGTCAAGTCAAAAATGGAAAGATTTTCAATGACTGAGGTTGGAACCTACTTATGTAGTTTAAAACAGACTGAGAAAATGGACAGGGCGTGGTGAAAGCATATCAGATAAAAAGAACCAAAAAGAAATCTCAGTA
Organism: Osmerus eperlanus; assembly: GCF_963692335.1. NCBI lineage: Eukaryota > Metazoa > Chordata > Actinopteri > Osmeriformes > Osmeridae > Osmerus > Osmerus eperlanus. The sequence goes on along the minus strand of NC_085033.1, from coordinate 10,365,623 downwards.
ATATAAGCATGATGGACAGATGAGAGAGGTGAGAGACGACAGATAAAAGTGAGGAGATGAAAAGCAAAGAGGTGAGGGATCAAAGAGGGGAATGAGAGGAGGAGACGCACGATTTGAGGCCGGCGTTCTCCAGAGTGACTTCCTCCAGACTGGTGGACTTGCTGACGGTGTGGAGAACCTGCTCGACAACCTCGGAACCCTGACAGACGGACAGACAGACAGACAGACAGACAGACAGAGAGAGAGAGAGAGAGAGAGAGAGAGAGAGAGAGAGAGAGAGAGAGAGAGAGAGAGAGAGAGAGAGAGAGAGAGAGAGAGAGAGAGAGAGAGAGAGAGAGAGAGAGAGAGAGAGAGAGAGAGAGAGAGAGAGAGAAAGAGATGATGAATAAGGGGCTTTACCAACAAACTTGTGGAAAGAAAATAAAATAAAATACAGGCACATATTCATATCGGTTGCTACATCTGTATTTTACAGCACACGTGAAGAGTAAAATAAATGGATGTTTACTAAGCGCATGTCTTTGCAGTAGAGCTTGGTGAACCAAGTGTTGTAAGCCATGGAAGCTACAATCACTGCAAGGTCTCTGAAAAGAAAACAGACACCCGTACATACACACACACACACACACACGTACACACGCACACACACACACATAATTACCTTGAAGTCATCAGGCCATTACAGTGTACAAAAAGCAGTATTCACACAGTATTTGATGAAAAAAAATCAATTTTATCCATGGCAACCATGATTTCAAAAGAAGACTGAGTCCATTCTCCCTGTTGTTTGAGTGAACCCGAGAGGAGTGAAGGATGAGGAGAGCAGAAGATGGAAAGAGAGAAGAGAAGAGGGAGGCAAGAGGATGGCTGGACAGATGGAGGCCAGGTCAGTGGATCATTCAGTGCGAGGTGGCCCTGAGCTGTGTGTGATCCTGGCCACTGGCCCAACACTGCTGCACTGGTCCAGCCCGCTGCCAGACCCTCACATGCTCTGTCCAGAGGGAGGGCGAGAGGGGACCACGGCTACACAGCGAGCGGATGGAGAGAGGGGAGAGGGAGAGAGCAGAGAGCTACACAGTGAGAGGAGGAGAGGGAGAGAGAGGGAGAGAGCAGAGAGCTACACAGTGAGAGGAGGAGAGGGAGAGAGAGGGAGAGAGCAGAGAGCTACACAGTGAGCGGAGGGAGAGAGAGGGGGAGAGGGAGAGCATGAAATACTACTGAATAAGGGCTGAAGACTTCACATGGCATGGAGGGGACTTCACTTTCGACCAATGGCTGTGTGTGTGCGCGTGCACCTGTGTGTGTTTCAGTTCGACACACCACACAACTGATGAGCAACACAAGCCACCTACACAGAAGGAAAAAAACTGAACGCAGTTTCAAATATATGTGTGTGATCCGCAAGGATTTGAAACGCCGTCCCCCGAATCCAAGAAATGTCAGACATCAGTGCATCCGCCTGCAGAGCACAGACAGTGAGGCAGAGATGCACGGCTGGTCCATGTGGAGCAGTGTTCTACCGACACCAACCCCATAGGGCCTGGAGCACTAAACCCCTAGAGCACTAAGCCATGTCTGTCTTCAAGCTGTCCACAAACACACGCGCGCAGCGCGCGCGCGCACACAAACACACACACAAACAAACGCGCGCACACTGTGGCCAGAGAAGAAACCCTGCTGTTTCTGTAGAAGCTGACAGAAGACAGACAGCAGCTAGAGGAGGTGTCTGCTTTCGCCCAGGAAGCATCGCACGCAGAGGAAGAGGACGTCAGGCGGCAGATAACACAGCGCCGGGTCCGCCCCTGTAACTGGAGAACGGCCAACCAAGAAGGACTGGGGCCAAAGTGGAAGGACAGGAGAGAGATTGATGCTGCGCTAACAGCTACTGGAGGAACCAGGGGATGACGGGGGCTGGGGAGGGAGGAGTGAGCAGGGACATGACGCGTGGAGGGGAGGCTGCGTACGACTCCTAACTGGGGGTTTGACGTCGTAGCACTGAAGAGAGCCATCCAATGGTGTGACATTTCTGTCTTCAAAACCAAGACAGCCGGGGGAAGAGGAGTGTGTAGGCAAAAGGGATGGTTCGCCAAAAATACATCTTTCACTTGGTGTGTCAGGTGAGGTTGAGGTGATGTCATATTTTACCGGCTATCTAAATGACTGAAGTCCAGCAGGTTAAACTCTCTGTTGTCCTGGGAGTGGTAGATCGTGTCCACATCCTGCAAGAGGGAGAGAGAGAGAGGGAAACAGAGAGAGAGCAAAAGTGACGAATGTGCCAATCCAGTGCACTGAAAATAGACACAGAATGAGGACCCCACTAAAATTTCCAGCACTTTACTGGCTGGCTAATGTACAAGGGGATCATCAAGACCGGATGAGCTGATGATGGTGGTCCAGATACTGTCTGAACTGAAAGCGTTAGATAGCCTTACCCACTGTACTTCCTCCTTACAGCCAATACCATTGTAGTCACACAGAGCCGCATAGGTCTCTGAAAATCCACCTAGGAGGGGAGAGTAAATCATTGGTAAATCTTGAGGTAAGATGAAAGTGAAGCGCTTGAAAAAAATATGTTAAAAAGAATCATTGTGACCCACTTAAAGATGAATGTTGGCGTATATTTGTTGGGACTGGAGTAAATGAATGAACAGATGAAGTTTGGGGGATTGAAGGGGCTCACCGCATGTTTTCTGGGTCTCCACAGAGGATTCAGAACTGGGTGAAAACTTGTGGACTCCATCAGCGAGGTCCCCTTGAGCTCGACAGATCGCAGGACTGAGACACACACGCAGACAAACACACAGCCAACATCGGTATTCTTTACACTCTACACTAAGTGCTTTACACAATACAACAAGGCTCCATACTCACGGCACAACACACATTCATCCTGCTTTTTATTGGATCAGCCACACCTGCATCGCTCCACAGCCCTGACCCTAATCCTCATTGCATCTCTAAATCTAACCCAGATCAGACAATATACGGCACCCCACTGGCACAGAGCAATGCTGCAGCAACTCTCCCACTCTCTGTCTCTCTCTGTCTCTCTCTCTGTGTTTCTCTGTCTCTGTCTCTCTCTCTCTGTGTGTCTCTCTCTCTCTCTCTCTGTCTCTCTCTCTCTGTGTGTGTCTCTCTCTCTGTCTCTCTCTGCCTCTCTCTCTGTCTCTCTCTGTCTCTCTCTGTCTCTCTCTGCCTCTCTGGGTACAACGGTCTCCCCCACACTATGTGACTTTGCTCTAATGGAAAACTGCCATATGGACAGTCTGCACTCAGCTAGGTCAATCCTGATGATGTTACATCCGTGCACAGCCTCAATAAGGAGGTTTTAAAATGGAGTACTACTGCAGGGGTGTGGGGTACTGTATATTGACTGGAGCAGATTCGATTAGAAACACTTCATTAGTCCTTCAGAGGAAACTTGTTTGTCAACCAACAGCATGAAAAAGAAGGGAACATCCTTCTCCAACAGAAAATACACACCACCACAGAATATAAATACAGTAGCCATACAGTATGTATGCGTATTCTGCACATTGGGAGTAGAAAGTTATTCTACAGTAGAGTCTAGCCTTGGTAGGGTGATAAAGGGGCATCATGTTCGAGTGTATATTTGGGACTTACGCATACACAGAGTTGTTAAATACTCTGGAGAGGGCAAAGTTCACGTGGTTGATCATGTGATCCAGGTGGTCTTGAGTCTGCAGTCTCAGGGAGTATGTCGACTTGTCCGTATCTATGACTACCTGCAATGAGTTGAGATGACAGGAAAAGTTGGAGGAAACAAACTACTCCACTTGTTCACCTGTCTAGCTCAGTATAAGGACTATGTTACGTGTGATAAGACACAAACAACAATCAAGTTGACTTGTATACAACAGGAAATGTGTGATTCTATCAACCATCCAACAAGCCAAGATGTGGAGGGATGTCCAGGCCTGGGAATCTGACCTGATGCTCTGGATAGGTGTTCATAGCTCGAATTTCCAGGAAGTTGAACGTCATCTCCACCTGAAACGATATTCATGGTCGTGAAGATCAATACATTTGACTGTTCTTGTTTCCAAAAGATGAAATGATGATGATTAGGAGAATCTCTTTGGTAGCTTTCAATTCATTGTCTTATTCCTCTTTTCCTTCGTCAAACATCATCAAAATCATCCTCATCACCCTCACTATCATCTTCATCCCCAAGATGCCAATGAAAACATGACCAGGAGCCATTCATTGAGTGACATACCTTGGTGGGAACCTTGACAGCAAAGAGATAGAGCCTCCATATTGCCAGGACCTGAAAGAGAAGAGTCGTATTTCACTGTCAGAGAAGTGGAAATGCAGAAGGGCAAATGAGCATAACATGGCGAACTACAAACACTATTACACAGGGCTAATCGTTGCATCTGTTCATCCCAACCTTCTCATGACTCACTGGAAGCACCACTGGCATTAACTGGCTAATGATTGCAGGCCAGCCTGGGGGGATACAGGCTATTTATTATAAGACTATCATCGTTTTGAAAAATGGTGTTTGTAGTACAGTGTTTTACGACGTGATGGCCATTTTCAATAGATAATGCTGCCGATGTATCATAACATGAGCTCACAGAGAGATAAAGAGTTGAGGGATTTTACAAGGAGACAGCATATGACTAGTAAAATAGCTGATAAGAGAAGGGTCCCAAGCAAAGGAATATTATTTAATTTAAGGGGAATTAGGAAGAGGGAGAAAGAGAGAGCAAGAGATAAAACAAGAGAAACAGATAAACACAGCAAAAGGATAGAGAACGAAAATGTGCAGAAGTAATTACACTCATTTATAATTCAGACTTCCTCATTAGCATACTCTGCCCACACCCATTATACACACTACATATCCCCCTCTCCGTCCCTCTCTCTCCCTGTTCCAAGGGTTCACTTCCCCTTTCCTCTCTCACTCCAAATCCTCATTCGAGTCCATACTCCCATTTCTCCTTTCTCACCCACTACCATCCCTCCATTTTCCCATCTCCATGGAAATCAGTTTTTTATTTCATCAAGCCATCTTCTCCTTAATCCCTCTATCTCACAACCCACCTCCCTATGTGCCATTGTGGCCTGTCTCCCTGTCCCCGACTTCACCCCCCTCCTCGACCTCCCTCTTTTTCTTGTTCCCTCGCAGTTTTCTATTCTTTTCTGCTCTGTCGCTTTCAATTCCTCAAGGCTTCTCTGCGTTGAATCAGTAATGGCACCCCACTGTGCGGAGGAGAGAGAGAGGGAGACAGAGATAGAAAATAAAGAGGGAGGAAGGGAGGGAGGGAGACAGCAAAGGAGAGGGAAAGAAAGATGGAGACAACAGATTTCCCAGTAATAAAGTCTTCAGATTCAGCTGGCTATCCACGCCTTGTCAGCCTAACTAGACGAACCAAGCTCAATCTATCCAGGCATGGGCTCCCAGGGACAGAACCAGAAAATTCACAAGTCCAGCTGAGGAGGGAGACTGGGAGGCGGGCAGAGCGGCCCCCCCAACAGCCCTCCCTCCTTCTCCACCTCAGACTCTAGCATCTCAAAGGGCCTTCTGAGAAACCAGACCCTATTACAGAGATTATTAGGCACGTCAGAAATTCCCTGACAAGTTTCAAAACTCTGTTACGTAAACACGATCAGAGAGGAGCGGGGGAGGAGACACGTGATAGAAGTATGTGATGGCTGAAAGGCTCAGGGAGAGAAAAAGAGAAGGAGAGTGAGTGAGGAAGAGAGAGAGGGAGGTAGAGATAGAGAGAAAACATGAGAGAGATGAAATCCCCATCAAAGGCATTGTTATCAGACCTAAAAGATGTGTGTGTAAACAAACACATAAATAATGCAGCCTTTATAGAGGGGTGTGGGTGTGTTGACAAAAGATGACTACACACCAACGTTGCTCCTCTTAGTGAGACATTATCCCAGACAATCAATACAATGTCTTTTGGGTAAGTGTTTGTGTGGAACTATATGTCAATCAAGTCCAGAGTCAAATGTGGGGTATTAGCCTGAAAAGGACAAAAGCAACACATGACAAAGAATTTCACAACATTTGCCAAAACTATCAAAAGACACTTTGAAGAGGAGAAAGTCAGTAAAATGCCTTATCGATTCCCGCAGAATATAGAATCCCATCATATCAGTGGTGTCTGTTTCAACCTTAAAAAGGATAAAGATTGGACCGTCATATTTCAGTTGAAAGGGGTCGAAATAGGTTAACCTCCAAAGAGCCAACTGTTCAATTAGACCATAGTAGAGCTTGAAGACCACCAGTCTCTCCCTACTTATCTCATCACACAGACAGTCTGGAGGCTCAGCAGTGTCTGAGATGACCAGTCCGAGCCCCGACGGGCCAGAAAGACGATTTGGGACAGAGGAGGATCCATCAGCCAGGGGAGGGGCGTGGGAGAGGAGAAGGAGGAGGAAGAGGCTGCCACTCCAAGACATCCACAGAGAATCTCAGAGCAAGTGATAGAACCTGGGAGGAGATCTAAAAGGCCTGTGGCCATGTGTGTGTGTGTGTGTGTGTGTGTGCAAAGGGATGCAGAGGTGCCCTTCCAGACATGGCACAGCACCAGCCCCTTGGAGTTCAAAGAGCCGAGTGTCTGCCAGTCTGTAGGGAGCGTGGGCAAGGAGGGGGGGGGGGGGGGTGGTGGACTGGGGGGTGGGGAGGCTGTATGGAGACAGGAGGGTGGGGAGGGTACCGCAGGGAGGAAGGAGGGGGCCCGGGGTTTATATTAATCGTAAGCCGTCGAGGCTCCGGGTCTTGCACTTCAAACGAGAACCAGTGATTCAAAGTGTGTCTCTGGGCCAGAAACCACAGCAGCTCCGGGGACATCAAGCCAGGGCACACTGTCTGCCTGAGTGAGTGTGTGTGTGTGTGTGTTGCTGCCAGACCTGGTGGATACTATTTGTGGTTCAGCCTGAAGGCACTTTTAGCAACAGGCGGAGAATGACACACACACTCTTGTATATATCAACAGACACAAACACAAGTGTGCACATGTACACATAATCCCGGGGCACACAGGGCCAGTCCACTACTGTCACCCAGGTATTAACATGACACAACCCCTTCGCTGGCAGACAGAGTGTGTGGTGCATTTGTGTGTCTGTGTTTGCTGTTAAAGTGTGTGCACGCAAGTGTGTGACTTTGAAAGCATACAGTTGCCCCAGGTCCGACAGAGATTCCGAAAATACTAAGAGAAAAGACAGAAAGAGAAAAGCAAGTGTGTGTGTTTGTGTGTGTGTGATGTTATGGTGACTGTATGGAGGGTTTCTGTGTGCAAGCCTGTATGAATGTGTGTGTTAGAGAGAGAGATAAAGGGGGGTGAGAGAGATAGAGAGTAAATGAGAGGGAAGATGCAGACCTTTAAAGACACATCTTGCTCCAGATTCTCTCATAAAAGGCAGCTCTTCTCTTAATCAAAGAGACGGCAGCCAAGCCTGTGGAACTTCGAAGGGCACTTTAAGAACAGAGAGGGAGAGAGGAGGTTATAGAAGGAAGGAAGGAAGGAAGGAAGGAGGGAGCAGAAAGATAGAAAGATGGAGAGAGAGAGAGTAAAAGAAAGAGGAGAAGGAAGGATTTAAACAAAAAGGAATTTGAGGTAGAGGGGAGAGAAAGAGCGAAAGTGAGTCAGAGAGAGAGAGGCCAAAAGACAGAGAGGCAAAAAGAAAGATAAAGAGACCGAACAAGAGGGGTGAAAGAGAGAATGACGGAGAAGGAAGGCAAACTCGAGTCAGAAACCCCTCCAGACTAGAAAGCTCTCAGTCAGACTGTGCCTGTGTCTCCCCTGTGGGAGTACTGAGAAGGTCAGCAGTCATACCACATACCCTCTCCCACAGGCCGCTGGCTGGCGGGCTGGCTGGTTGAGATCAACTCACGCAAACGGTTCCCTCGACAACCTAGTAAAGACACTCTGGTCAACTACCGTGGCATCCGCCATTAAATTGACCATGCCCAGCCTCGGGTCAGTGTGTACAGCCCACACCCCCCACAGCATCTCCCAGACACAAACACAGCTTCACCCATGTGAGCTGCAGGCCACGAGTGCACTAATGAGCAGCTTCTTTATACAGAGCAACGTGTAAGGAGCATTCCTATTCAACGTGTCTCCAGACGGTGTTGAACACACACGCTGGCGTTGCGGGCACGCACCAACCTTCAGCCCCTTAAGCTACAGAGACCAGGCTACAGAGAACACTGTAGACCAACGACAGATCCCTCTACCATGGACGGGGGTATAAGAGACCTTTCTAATCCCATAAGAGAGTCCCGGGAGAACCTCTGCAGCCAGAAGCACCGAGACGCCCCAGACATCAGTTTGCATTTCGGAGTGTTCCATTGGAGCAGTAGCGGCCAGTAATAGGACCATTATCAGAGGGGAGAGCGGAAAAGAAAGAACCAATGGAGGATGAAATGGAACGACGGATCCTGATAAATAATTGACGGAGGAGAAAAGGCAGCATTCGGGGGAACATCTAAACACATCAGATTTCCTGTCGCCCCTGCATCTCCTCCACTGCAGTTGCTCTCATCACCCTCTACTCCCTTGAGCCACCCCGCCCCCCCAACTCTCTCCACCCTGCCCCACCCCCTTTTTCTCTCTCTCTCTCTCTCTCTCTCTCTCTCTCTCTCTCTCTCTCTCTCTCTCTCTCTCTCTCTCTCTCTCTCTCTCTCTCTCTCTCTCTCTCTCTCTCTCTCTCTCTCTCTCTCTCTCTCTCTCTCTGTCTCTCTCTCTCTCCTCTCTCTTTCTTTGAAGAGGCTTTGTTTTGGAGTTGTTATTACTGTAGTCTCCAAATGAGGACTGATAAATGTATGTATGTGTTTGTGTGTGTCTGAGCCGAATGTTTGTTCTTTGTGTCTGCACATGCAAGTGTGGGTAGATCGCAGGCGACTGTGTGTCTGGCTTAAGTGTGTGTCCTGGTTCTTGTGCATCTGGGTGCATGTTAGTGTTGTTGTTGCCTCAGGCACCGTTAAGATGTCATGCTGAGGGTTCCATGTGTCTGTCTGAAATGTGAGGGTGACACTGGCTTTGTGTGTGTGTGTCTGTGTGTGTGTGTGTCTGTGTGGGTGTGTGTCTGTGCGTGTGTGTGCACGCATGTGTGAGTGCAACGTAGTTCACACAGACAGCTGGATACCAGGAGACCCCATAGGGAAACAGGGCAGGGAGTGAGAAAGAGAGAGAGAGAGAGAGAGAGAGGAGAGAGAGAGAGAGAGAGAGAGAGAGAGAGAGAGGGGGGGGGGGACAAAGAGTAAATGTAACACATATTCAAAAGCCATCATGCATGCCTGAGAGACAGTGATACATGACCACACACTCCATCCTCTTTCATAAAAACCTGTAATCCACCACCAAAGAGCAACATACTAGCGCTGAGGTTTTTGTACTGATGCAAGGCCGTTTTTACTTTCCTTGCCATGCGGCAAAGTATTGGAAGCACATGCATCAGCAGAACCAATTTGGATATTGTAAAGTTCTCGTAACTGCCCGGCTAATTTAATTGCATCTGAATCGAGGCTGGTAGCATAGAGTGGTTCAATACAGTTTTATGTGTTCAGATAAAGATGGAGGAGGAGAGGAGAGCAAGCGAGAGATGATGAGGGGAGAGGGGGAGCGACAGGAGAAGGGGAAGGGGGAGGGGTGACGGGACTAGTAATAGAGATGGACAGATACTAAAGGAAGAAAGGGGAACCTACACAGAGACAAAGACGAGACACCGACCAAAATAGAGGGGAGGTGGTGTGTGTGTGTTTGTGTGTGGTGACTGAGAGAAACGGGGGATCGAGAGAGGGAGGGAGGGAGGGAGGGAGGGAGGGAGGGAGGGAGGGACGAAAAATCGCCAGCCACCCGGATGAGAACGGAAGATGAAGGTGGCGAAGAAGGAGGGCTGAGAGACAAGAGGGATGCAGAGCAAATAGTTTGATGTCTTCTCAGCTCCCAGCTTCCCCATGCCGTCTCTTCAGCGGCGGTTGACACACAGCGGGCTGTGCCAGACCCCGGGCTGACAAATGAGCTTGTTGCCTCATTCAGTATCTGGTGTGTTCATGGGTGTGTGCCTTGAGTGTGAGCGTGCAAATGTGTTCCATGTATTGGTGTGTCATTAGTAAATGATCAGGGTGACTAATTGCCGAGGCCTCAACAGCACCGATGACCAGTGTGTTTGGCTCCCATAGGCTCCTGAGAGCCTCCCAGCCTGCCCACACACCCTCTGGCACACACACACACACAGGCTGGCATGAACACACACACGGGGGAGGATGAACACACACACAGATACCAAGCCCTCGCCTCCGGCTTTGGAGTCATGCTGCCACATCTAATAAGGGTTGAAAGGCTGGACTCTGTAGGCCAGAGTGACCACTTCATTCTTCCAGTCGAGCCACGCTCCCCGACCTCAGTACTGCGTGTGGCAGAGTGCACGTACCAGTATCCTGTCCTCTGATTTGCCGTTCTTGGTGTCCTGCTTCACGGCTCGCACAAACTTGATAGACTGTTTGTCGATGACCCTCCTGATGCTCTCTGTGGGGAGAAGAAAACAAAAAGAAAATACTGAAACCTGTAAATCTCTGGAAGTTCAACACAAGTCAACCATCTCATGCAGACACACAAACGCAACACAAACCACCTCAAGAGGAAATGAAACCATTTTATATTTAGACTACTGTCGACAACTTCATCCAGTAAGACTCTAGAGTGGTCGTAAACAGACGGCTACAAGGAAAAGGTACAATACTGATCTGTCTCATCCTCAGTTCAAATTAAATACGAAAAGCCTGTAAAATGCTAATTATTGTCATAAATCCCTTCAATCTAAAACACACCCATACAGTGTCTCACTGTGGTGGTTTTGGGCTGTATTCTACATTCTCACTTGTCACAGGCAATAACACTCATGAACCCAGGTCTACATACAGTAAATGTAGACTAGGTTTTAGCAGATGATATGGAGGTGGAGGTGAGACAGAGAGAGAGAAAGAGAGAGAGAGGATCAGAGTAAGACAAACAGAGTTAATGCAGGAGTAATCGACTTTAATCTCTGTAAAACCCAATCAGTTAAACCATTTACAGGGCATTCTTACAGGCGGACCAAAGCAGGCCAGGGCAGGTCTGCCAGCCAGGCCTTGACATATGCTTCCATTAGTCGAAGAGTGGGGGGGGTGGGATAGGGATGGAGGAGAAATCTAAGGTGAGGTGAACCTCTCTTAGATTGTTTAATGGAAGCATCTCTCATGCCCCTCCCCTTATCTCCTCCCCTCTCATCTCATCACTTCTTCTCGCCTCTGTACACTCAGTGCCCTGATTGAATCATGCTCAGTGTTATTGCAACTTGGCCGGGCAAAATGATGTTGCCGAGAAGACTGTGAGGTAAATAGGGATTATTTGCCATCAAGAGAATTAGCAGTGAGAGACACCCTACTAACACCTTAGGTGTCAAGTGTGTGTGTTTTTGTTACTGTGCATGTGTGAGCTTGTGTGTGAGTGTGTTGGGTTGGGGGGGTGGGGTCTTTGTCTGTTGGATATTGTGCATCAACAATATGATAATGAGAAGTGATACTCTTTCCAGTGTGTGTGTGTGTGTGTGTGTGTGTGTGTGTGTGTGTGTGTGTGTGTGTCTGTGTGTGTGTGTGTGTGTGTTTGTGTGTGTTGGACTGGGCATTGGTGTGCTGAGCATTGCAGCCATCTCTACAGTGAAGAGGACCAGCCTCTCAATGCAGAAACTCAAGCCTGTTTCACACAAACCTCCCACGCACATAGAAACACGCGCGCGCGCACACACACACACAAACTCATACTTAATGAAGACACACGCATATGGTATCCAAATACACGTATTTCTACAAAAATAACCTACTGCTTAATGCATGGAGATCAACAGACCGTTCGGGGTAAATAGGAAGCAGCAACAGAATAAAGTCTCTGATTCGGATCGATGGGATTAATATCGTCACTGACGTGGGTTTACACAGTCCGTACACAGCCATAGATACTTTGCCGAAGAGGAGACATTTCCTTCGCCTGCCGCGTCCGCGGCTATAACTCATCCCATCCAAATACATGTAACGTTCGATATTACAAGTTAGGCACGAGTCTGAATAAAATAATCATTTGCATGTAACGCTGCGTGACTGGCTTCATGTGTTGCAGGTGGCGCGTTGCCCTTAAAAAGCACTCAGCGAGCAGGTGTACAGAATGACTGTGATTTGGAAGAGGAGTTTGTGCATACCTGTAATTTCTCTGCTGACGTTAATGAAACCTGCAGCGGCGGATTCTTTAGAGGCCATAGTGTACGCTGGCTCCTCGCGCAGTTCCTTCGCTCCCTTCTCCCCTCCGCTGCTCTTAATCAAAGTGCAGTGCAGTGCAGCTAATGCGTTTGCGCTGGCAATCTGAGTAGAGCGGGCGACTTCACTGCCTATAAACATATCATATCAAAGAGAGCGAGAGAGTGAGGGAGGGAGGGAGGGAGAGAGGTAGTGTGTGTGAGAGAGAGAGAGAGAGAGAGAGAGAGAGAGAGAGAGAGAGAGAGTGAGTGAGTGAGTGAGAAAGAGAGAGAGAGAGAGAGAGAGAGAGAGAGAGGGGGAGAGGGGGAGAGGGGGAGAGGGAGAGAGGGAGAGAGGGAGAGAGGGAGAGAGGGAGAGAGGGAGAGAGGGAGAGAGGGAGAGAGGGAGAGACAGTAAACGAATGAGCAAGAGATGTTGCGTCAGCGCCAGTGAGATACTTAACAGGGTGCTTCATGTGGGATAAAAAAATATGACATGTTAATTAGTATCTACTAGTCCACTGTTGTTTTCTTGCAAATGAAATGACCCCACTCATAAAATGTCATAATAGAATATTTGCTGTCTTTTTCTATTTTTAATTAGTATCCACTATGGTCTGTTACAATCATGCTGTAATCTTTGCAACTTTTAAGATTGAAAACTGTAATGACAACCCAGCTATGCATACTGGAGTGGAAATGCAGCAACAACAAAAAAAAACGTATTTAAACAGTATGTTTAAGATGGTGTCATGGTTAATGTGTGTGTGCGTGTGTGGAGAGGGCACATCCGCAGCTGTCTCTACTGTCATCCCCATCACCAACCCTTAAGGGGCCTCTTGGCCACATAATAAAATGTGTGATGTGGGGTGTGTCCATGCATGCGTGGATGCATGTATGGGTGTGTGTGTGTGTGTGTGCGTGTGTGTGTGCGTGTGTGCGTGTGCGTGCGTGCGTGTGTGTGTGTGTGTGTGTGTGTGTGTGAGATGAGAGAGACCTTTGTGTCTGTGTTCCACGGATATGTCACTATCGAGAAAGCGAGCCCAGCAGGGGGTGAATTAGACGGGAAAGAGAGAGAAAGGGAGGATGAAGTCTGGAGGGAGAGATGGAGGGAAAGTACAGGAGATAAGGGGCCAGAGCTCAGTGGTGGGGTAGAGTGTGGGTGAGGTGCTGGCAGACTGAGCGTGGGTTCCAGATTAGACAGGGTTAAAAACTTCAGTAACTGAAAGATGCACTTCAAAGAAAGAGCTTATTATTTATTCATAAATGCAGCATCACAGAGATATGAGAAGAGGTCTTCAGTGAACGCTCACTTACGTACGTTCAAGCTTTTGTGTATATGATCCTAACAAGATTCTGACAAGCCTTTCATTCTCCAAAATGAGCAGGCTGACAATGTTGATGACCCTGCTGATCTTAGACTTCAGATCCACATTTGGAAAGAAGAACATTGTTTTTGATGGTCAACCTTTGAGTTTCTGTTTTACATTTCAGTCATATGGCAAGACTCTTCTTTCTGCAGATTCAAACAGCGGATTCGGGGGAGAGAGTCACATGTGACCATCCCCGTGTAACCACGTGCTTCATGTGAAGTTAAACCTTCACCTAAAGCGGACAGGAAGAGAATGACACCTACCTGGGATAGGTGTTAGAAGGGTGACATATCTATATCAGGAGCAACAAAAAAAGCACAAACAGACACTCCCATTGATTTTAATTTTCTCTTATTTTTCAGGTATAAGACTGGCCTAAAAACCTTTCTATTCAGAAAGGCTTTTCTTACTTTTTAAATTTATTTTATTATAGTTAGTTTTTAACTATGTTCTTACTATGTACTGTGGCACTCTGAGATTCAGCTGAATGTAGAATGCGTTATAAATTAAATTAATTATTATTTATTATTATTAAGTATAGGGCACCGGGAATGTTGAACTAAGTCGGATATTATAAGAAATACAGGATTTCTTAATGCCAGGAAGGCAGCACCAATGATGGGCTGCCCTCTGTTGGTAGAATAGAGCATTTCATTTATCCCACTCAATAACATTCCCCAACACTGGCTGGTCATTTTGGTGTTCAGTAACATACAGACTGTTTACAACAAACATAGTTATAGACTCACTGTATCATACTCTTATGTACTATGCCATGTATTGGTGCTCATTAGGTACCATTGACTGCACACATCAAAACAGATGATGGTGAAGAGGGTGCCTCCAGCTTCATGCACCATGGCTAAAACATGAGCCCTTGGCATTGGCGTATGAGGACCCAAATACTGTCTGCAGGGCCATAAGGGGTGACCTTCGCTGCAGTGATTGTGACCCAGTACACAGCTCTGTGGCAGAATATAGGCAGTCTGTCAGCGACACATTCTTAGTACATATTGGTAGATCTTGATTTCTTTGATTGCTAGGTGCTTAAGGAGAGAAATCAAGCAATTTGTCAACAACAAAAGTTTCAGGTGGGTTTTATTTTCAAGATAAGAACTGGCTATTTGTATTCAGGCACCGTCCTACAAATCCACATCTAACATAATTACAATTCATTTTCAAATGTGGGTGCGATAAGCTCAACTCAGTATGTCATGCATATTTGTTTTTTCACAATGTATGCTTCATGTTTTGGCTGCCCGCAATGTTTGGGGCTATCTTGTTGTTTTGATCAGTGACCTATGCACTTTTGTAAAGCTCTCTCTTGGAAGTTGCTTTGGATAAAAGCGTCTGCTAAATGCATAAATGTAAATGTAGGACTGTTTGTCTCTCTTTTCACCACAGCACCCACTTCCTGTCAGTCTGTGGTCGTTCCTCCCCCACCAAGAGGAAATTAACACAAATCTTTGTTTGGACCAGTGACTGAACTCAGAATGTTTGTTCTCCAGGTCTTCCATCCTTCATGTTTTTGGCACCCTTCCCGTTTCCCGCCCTTGCCTTCAGCTCTGTCTTCAGATCAGCTTGGACTTCCTCAGAAATCTTGTCTAACCTTCAGCTCTTCAGCTGTCGTCTCTTTTGACAGTTTCTATTGGCTAGTCCAAGCTGCAGGTAGACAGTAATGGTAGGTTAGGCAGGGACAATAAACAACTTCTAACGAAAGAGCATCGGGCGAGAACTATAAGGTTAATAGTATAAGACAAAAAATGCGGGTGTTCTACCAATTTGCCCTTCCTTGTCAGATTTTTCTGAAACCTTATCAGAAATGATAGTGCTAACCTTAACCATAACCTTGATGTGCGCAAGCGCAGTAAACCATGTTATAATTAGACAGGAGAGCATTGTAGGACACTCGCACTGCCGCTCTGTTAATAGTGCTTGCGTTTTTAGTAACATGACATTATGTCACTGCGTTTAAACAGCATCGAGACGTAATGAGACTTAACTTGTCAAACTTGAAGTCCCCCAATAGTTACGTGCAGTGCCGGTCCTTCCTATAGGCGACATCGGCAGCCGCCTATGGCGGCATGAAGAGGGGGCGGCAATTTCCCAAGTGCATCCATTTAAATTAACCCTCCCGCTGTCCTTGAGTTTCAAACGCACTAACAACAGAGGGCGCCAACCGCGGGCACGTCATATGTCAGTGTTGTGTGTGTGTGTGTGTGTGGGGGGGGGGGGTCAATCTTGTGCATACAATCTTGCACCATTTGTATTTTTAGTAATATTTGTATTTTTTGTATTTTATAATGTAAATTACTGCAACTTATATTTTATTTTATATTTTATTGTATAGTTTATTTTAATCTAATTCCACTTAGTATTGCTAGTTATGTACCCTTAGTATAGTAAGTCCTCATATTTACATTTTAGATTCCTATATGTTTAATGTTTACACCTTCCTGCCAAAGCAAATTCCTTGTC
This sequence comes from Osmerus eperlanus, assembly GCF_963692335.1. Taxonomy (NCBI): domain Eukaryota; kingdom Metazoa; phylum Chordata; class Actinopteri; order Osmeriformes; family Osmeridae; genus Osmerus; species Osmerus eperlanus. The sequence goes on along the minus strand of NC_085033.1, from coordinate 10,349,511 downwards.
TGTGCAAACTTTCATGGCGAAAAAAAACCCCATTCTGATTCTGATTCTGATTCTACTTTTCAAAGCAAGAATCCACCAGGTGGCAGCAAGGCCCTGAGTAATACCAGGTTGCTTCACAGTAATACTGCATTAGAAGTTTCTTAGCAAAGCTCGAATAGCTCCTGACGTCAAATGATTTTTCTGGCAAATATCATGAGACAGCATTGATCATTGTAGGCCTATAGTGTTTTATGTGTTTGATTAAACTCTTTGAGTTTAAATGTTGAATATTCATAAATCTCCAACAAAAGGGACCATTGCAGATAAGAGGATCGTCCCAGTCACATTTGAATAGAGAAAATGCAATATCCTTCTCAAATTATAATAATAATTTGTTTTGTTAATTAACTAATTTGACAGTTGATAACAATATTATCAAAGGTGTGTCTCTATTGTGTCTGTTTGTGCATGTGCTTGAGTGTGTCTATCAGTTAATTTCCTTGGTAATTTTGCCTCATTGTCTCAGATCAGCAGTACAGATGAAGGCCTCATCTCTCTCTCTCTGCACCTAGACAGGCAGGTAGGCAGGCAGGCAGGCACACATACACACACCAATTTCCTTCTGAGTCTTCACCCAGAAAAATGTTACAACAGTCCAGATATGATCTCCCAGCAGAGAGCAGCTCCACTATGCAGTAGCAGCAGCACTGATAACTGCAGCATGTGACACTATCTACAGTACAACACCTACAGTTAAGAAATATTCAACAGCCACATTTATGTACGTACCTTGCAATGTAGACACCATCTGGGCACAGGGAAAAGCACATCTACATTTCTGTAAAACCTCTCTTATAAGGGATTTGGCAGAGGCGGACTGTGGAGTCTGTGTAGCACACAGCACCTGTCATCTTGCGGAACAAGCCTGGAGCCTGGATCTCTTTGGTGCTCCCACCCCGTGTCCTCGCTCCTGAATCTCCCGTCAGCTTGTCTCCGTCTTGAAGAGACTTGAAAGCCACGAAATCTAGGGGATTCTGAGTGGAACTTCAAGATATATAATGTGGTATAAATAAGTTAAATAACAACCATCAATGTTCAGCATACTGACCAGTAATATGCATTATTAAGACGATGCACTCACAAGGCCAACTGGGAAACTGGATTTGATGTACTGTGTAGTGTAGAGTACTATATGGACTGTACACACAGTAGTTTGGTATGTTATTTACGCTAAACGTTTATATTACAGCAACTTCAGATGGCCCTGAACCCCTTATTGCATCTCAAATTACAAAATGTAAATGGTCTGACTGCAAGATAGGGGCTGTTAGTGTATATTGCCAGGTTAAAAGTATATTTGAATGACCAGCGTGGGATTAGGCTAATGCTTTGTGCTTATGCAAGCACCTTAAAGGACTCTGTTGCCTACCTCAGCTACAGTAATACCATGTCACCTAAAAGCAAGACTGGCGTTTATTCCAACAAAAGATTAGCCAAATAAAGTGTTTTTCCCCTTTTCCACATCTCGTTTGAATCCCACATAGGCATGAATGAACAACAATGAGACCTTGACAGATGTTCAAATTGCAACCAAGACACAAGACGTTCCACTCCTCTTTCAAAGCAGACTACTTTTTATTGCTTTCAAACATGGTTTTATTCGAGTTTCATTCGTTCCTGCGCTTCAGTATTCCACCACGAGTGTCCTGATCTCAGATCTCCATCTCCCACAGCAGCTGAGTCTACAGCTTGGTGTATCTGACTCCTACTATGAAGTTCTCATTAGTCTCTCACCCATTACCCCCACGCCCCCCACCATCACCACCCCTCCTTCCCTTCTCTAGGTCTCCCCCTGTTGCACTATAGATTCCCCGTCGGTTCACTGTTAGGAGATCGAAGTCTAATTAAGATTGTTAATGAAGATTTAATTTTCCACTTCAAATGAGCAAGTGAACACAGAGCAGTCAGGGCGAGAGAGAGAGAGAGAGAGAGAGAGAGAGAGAGAGAGAGAGAGAGAGAGAGAGAGAGAGAGAGAGAGAGAGAGAGTGAAAGAGATGATGTGAAAGGGGGGCATGGATGGGGGATTTGCTACTTGGATGCTGGGTACTGTCGATGTCTTAACCCTTGTGTTATCTTCGGGTCATTCTGACCCATCAGTCATTGTGACCCACCGTCGTATTGCGACAGATTTACCGCATACAAAGACAAAGTGAAGCATTTTCTTTTAACCGTTGGGCTGTCTCAGACCCCCCACATTGCAAAGGTTAAAAGAAAATTATTTTAATTTGTTTTTGTATTGGGTAAAATTGGGTAAACACAACGATGGTTCGTTATGAACCTTTGGGTCATGTGACCCGAAGGCAGCACGAGGGTTAAGGGATGGGAAGACTGAGGGTTGCTTACTGTATTTACACTCGACTGACGCCAAACCCGTGAATGTTTAGTTGTTTACACAGATGTAATCAGAGGCTTTAATCACATACAAAAAGATACCCCGCTCTCATCTTAGACATACACACAGGCTGTATAGCCAGGGGGATTTTGTGTGTCAGTTAGGATCAAACAGAATCAGGAATCTCCATGTTGTGGCTTCCCGCTCTACCTCCGGACACACAAACACGCACACACGCTCTATCTGTGATGTCATTCTGCAGTACAGTGTATACAGTACAGCACATGACTTTCAGCTCTGCTTAGCATCCCGGCCCTGGTCCATCTCTGCAGTCCTATTGTATCTTTATCAATTATGCATGCTGCAATTAATGTGTTATTTTTGACAGTGATCCTCACCTACAGCACTGCAGTGTTTCATCAGGATGCACAATACACCTACTGATAAAACCATCGCATTCAACAGTTCTACTGTATTCAGTATACTCAACTAAGATTACATAGAGGTAAAAATAAGTTTCGAACAATAGTATTATGTTCTAGTCTAGTAGTATGTAATCAGTATTCATTATCATGGTTATCAATAGTCATCAATGCCTTGGTCTTTAAAAATGAAGAGATTGTAGTTGTTACACTTAAGTTATGCAAAGCAATGGATTTGATTCCTCATTTCCAATCTCTACCTCCTTGGGTTTCTTAGGCAAAAACCAGATTGTTGTAATCAAGTAGAACTGCATTAGCAAAGATCTTTCCCTTCCACTATCTATTCCACGATCTTGTGTGGAGAAATATCGAACTTGATTAGCATAATAATAATCTAAAAGTATTCACAACCGTATAATTCACTGCCACACTGAGTGAGCGCTGTCAAGAAAAGCCAGTTGTTATTCTCTATCAATGCTGCCAGATTTGATCTCTCTTCTTGGAAGTTCACCTCATGTCACCATGTCCCACCAGGAACAACTCACAGAGAGAAAGAGCGCTCCCTTCCTTGTGTGTTTGGCTTCAGATCTTCCTATCCCTCGGAACTGGCCTGACATCCCCTTTTCCAGGAAAAATCTGAACAGACACCAGGGCTCCTCTATTCTCCAGTCAGAACACAGTCCCCAGACGCGCTTAACCCAGATCTAAGTGCACACACACAAAGAGCAGAAACTCTCGGACTGTCCCAGTTTAGCTGTCACATAGGAAAAGAGCAAACATCCAGCCTAATCCATCTCTTTGAATCAAATTATTTTTTATTCAAATTTACAAAAAGGAAAAGGAAAGGTACAACTGAATAAATACACTTTTGATTTAGCAGGTCATGATTCAACATCGTGCAGGAGTGATGAAGTTCCAAGGGAAACAGAACCTGGGGTCATGTTGGAATTCTGGAATGGTTCTAACCTTTACACACACACGCACACACACACACACACACACCTCATTTAACACAGCATCTACACAGACTTACCACTTCAATGCAGAGTGTCCTTGACTGCAACTAAACAAATTGCTTGATGAATCTCCTGACAACATCATTTTGCAGTCTGACTCTGAGCTGGCTGTCCGTTCTATCCAGGGGAAGGAAACTGGGATTCTGGACCAGAACTGAAACTGTGAGCCTTTAATAAACAACTGATTTAACTAATAATGCTTCTGATTAAACCAATTTGGTTGCCTACCTTGGCTCAGAAGGTGTGATTATCAGCTAAATCAAGAGGCCCGGTCACTGATCACCCTGAGATTCTGCCAGTAGCCAGATTTAAACCAATCATCGAAAGCATCGCTTTCATCTAGAACAATCAGCACAGACATTACTCTGATTTAGGTCAATTATCAGTAGCGGAACACCTGCAGCCAATGAACACTGGAGAATAATTCACCTAGTCGACTGAAATATTGTTATTCTTCATTTGATGGGGAAAAGTCAGAAAAAGATGGGTTTTAACAGCTATGACACATAGTATGTGTACAAATACACATATGTACATTTGGCCTAGCTATCGGTTATCATTCCATGTTAGTGACGTTGCACATTCCACTGTGCCATGGTCCCTTGGTGTGTGACGCCCTCTCAAAAGCTTAAAGAGGCATTCTTTCCTTATCTCTAGATCCCCTACACTCCATCACTGTAGGAACAAATCCCGCATTGCTGTATTCTGTTCTGCGTCAACCAATCAGAAGCACTGGACGGCCGACAAGGAAAGCACCCCGCTCCGTTGCCGAGTATTGAGATGCCCCCCCAGGTCCCCCTCTCCCTCCTCCTGTGATTGTGCTGTATGCTTCCTCGGTCTGTCTGGGGTTCCAGTTTAGTTGTACACAGTGACATGAAGTAGCTGAGTGCGGGCAGGTCAAGTCCTTCCTGTCTGGGATCATCATTAGTCCTCAGCAGGCTTTGGGGAGCCAAGAATAATGATGTATCGTTTGGGGGATGGGAAAACATCTTCTTTTCACATTCCTGGGGTGGAAATAACATAATAGGCCTCCTTAGGGTCAGTGGCCTTTCAGATACTGTCAAGTTTTAGGAATTCGGAAATGTGACATTTGTATTGTATAACAATGCATTAGGTTTTCTTTATCCGTCTCATTCGCTTAGACTCCAAGTTGAATGAAGGACAAGTTCAGGTTAAATGGGTTAAGTCCAGTTCAGTTTTGTTAAGTCTGGTTCAGTCCAGATGAATCCAGGCCAGGTCAAAGTAGTCCTGACGGTGCTCCTTTTGAAAGTGACAGCGTATTATTACTGTGTATTCTTATTTTTTAACTCTTCTCTTTTCAGCAACAGTACTCAGTGATATTTACAGTTGAAATTGATGTACGGTACAGAGTAGAACATTTGCTTTTGTTACATAGACATATTTCAAAAACAAAAAAGAACAAACAACAGCATTTAATCTTTGACATTATTCATAATCTATTATTGAACATCACACAGTATAAAAGTGCATTCCAGCTGAAAATCCAATCCCATTCTTCTCAAGACCACAGTAAGATTATTTAAGGGCAATCACAGGTGTCTGTGCTGGCTGGGTCTGACAGCATCAGTCTGTCCCAGAGTTCTTGGCTGATTAATGGATGTTATGATTGAAACAGGAAAGTATTCAGTGGCAGAATTGATTGCCAGATCGGATTTCTTAAAAAAATATGCAGACTTGGTCCTCAAGACATTTTGATTGAACTCTGAGGCTTTTGCGTCAAAGAAAATATTCAAATGTCTCTTTTTTTAAATAATCAATAAATAGGTGGTTTAGTTTTTCATCACTCAACAAAACACAGGGTCGTTTTGTAATTTACTACAAATACAATCAAAGCCTCGTGGTACTAAGGGAGTGTTCTTTGTGTGTGTGTGTGTGTATGTTTGTAAACATAACAACTCTCTACTAATCTGGAGAAGTTCATATCCCTTAAATCATTTAAACTTATCATGTCTATTTTACGGTGATCTTACTCCAAGGGGAATCATCTTTTTTATGATTTAAATGATTCATTGTTTTCATTTGGAATAAAGTAGTGAGCTGAATAATTCACTTTTCTTACTCTGCCGATGGAATAGAAAAGCCACAGTTTTTGTACAGTCATCCCTTGACTCTTTTTTTTCTATTTCTCTCTCTTTCTCTCCTTCTTTATCAATCTAGCTCTCTATCCCCTTGGTCTTGTACATATAATACAGCTTTCTTTCTCCCTTGTGTGTTAGCCTACTTTTCATACTCCCCTGTTGAATGCATTGTCTAGCACACAGTCCCAAAAAACTAACATTAGCTGTGCTTTCATTCCTTCCTAATTTCTATGCAAAGTCCACACACACACCACACAGTAATCACACTCACTCACGCACACACACACACAGTAATCACACTCACTCACGCACACACACACACAAAGAAACTTAGCCACAAATACAAAGAGACAACAAGAGACACACAGACGCTTTCACACATACTCTCTCGCTCTCTCTTTCTCGCCACCCTTCTGTTTCTTATTCTATATGTGTCAAGAGCAGAATTAATCTAGTCTTGGATGCTTCAGGTTGTTTTTCTTTGTCCGAAGCATTTAACAAATGGTTGCTGCTTAGTGGAGGAAGAGCGTGCACAGTATCTGTGTCTGTCCTCACGCGCTTCCGCTTTTCAGCACTTATTGCTTTAAATTACATCAATCACTCCCTCCCCTGGCCTCGCCTTTCCTATCCTCCCTTTGCTCATTTTTCTCTGTCTCTTTTTATTACTTTGCCTCTTCATCTCTCTCTCTTTTAACTTCTCTTCCCATTATTCTATCTGTGGTTGCCTTTTAATCTTCCTCCCCTTCTTCTTCTGCTCTTCCTCTTCACTCCTCAGTCTGTCTTGTCTCCTGCTGCCTCGTTCTCCTTCCCACCCTCCTCTTTCTGGTTCTCATTTTTGTTGCTCTCTCCTCCCTCTTTCTCCTTATCCTCCTCTTTCTCTTTCTCCCTCTCTCGGAACAGCTGGGCCAGCTTCTGGAACCGTGGCCCCCACTCCTCCAGCCCTCCTCCCCACTCCTCCTTCTCCGCCTCCTTCTCTCCTTCACTCTCCAGGGAGCTGAGGGAGCCGGCGCGCGACCCGGTGCCCTCAAGACCGTACACCTGCACCGAGTCATAGGGTGGCTGGGAGGGGTCAAAGGTCACCTGGGCCAGACGCAGGCGGAGGAACTCTCCCACTCTGAGGGCGAGGGAGTGACCTCCCAGCCCTGGAGCCCCCCTCCCCACTTCCATCCCCGGGACCCACCCAGCCCCGTACCCCATCAACCCCCCGTACGCCCCCCTGGCCTGCCCTGGAAAGGGCAGCAGCTGGGGGGTCATATCCCTTCGCCCTAAGATATAGCCCCCCAGACCCACCCTGTCCCGCCAGTCAGACATAAAGCCTGTCCCCTCCGGATACATTCGCCCACAAGTAGTCCCGGTCAGAGATATCCCTCCGCCCTCCCTGTCTGGCCTCGCCACCACAAAGTTGCTGCCCATCTCCAGGCCTCCTCTCCCCAGACTGCCAGGGTAGTCCCTCTGTCCAGACGCCTCCCCCTGCAACACAGTGGCGTAATTGCGAGCTGCGGCCGAGGATTGCGACTGGCCGTCAGAGCCGTTGCTCTGGCCAACACCGGCTCCAGCAGAGGAGTCGGGCTCATTAGAACCAGAAGCGTTGCGTTTAGGGGACAGGCCAGCGCGGGAGGCCCTGCGGCCAGCCAGGGGCAGGGTGGCTGTGTCACACATCCAGCCGCTGGCGCCGTGCACCTGGCCCACCATGGAGCCGGAGCGGGTCAGAACCAAGGTGTGCTCCCGGGGAAGGTTCTCAGACTGGACCTGTAGGGGGCGGAGGTGAGGAGGAGTGGGTTCAGTCCGGGGCAGGGGAAGGGTGTAGCACTGTGGCAGGTTAAGTGGGTTAGATTAGTCCAGGAAGGGGAAGGACGTTTCAAGGTGGAGGGAAGTGTGGGTATTGTAACGAGGTTGAATAGAGAAAAGTGGAGGATCAGAGCCAGAAGTGCGGGGTGAGGGGGGGATATGTGAAAAAGAAAGAGAGAGAGAAGTAAGGGTGACAAAGGAGAGGACGGTGGCAATGGTAAAGGGGTTCCCAATCCAGCGAGCAGAGACAGGCAGAGGGAGGAGAGACAGGCAGAGGGAGGAGAGACAGGCAGGGGGAGGAGAGACAGGCAGAGGGAGGAGAGACAGGCAGAGGGAGGAGAGACAAGCAGGGGGAGGAGAGACAGGCAGGGGGAGGAGAGACAGGCAGAGGGAGGAGAGACAGGCAGAGGGAGGAGAGACAGGCAGAGGGAGGAGAGACAGGCAGAGGGAGGAGAGACAGGCAGGGGGAGGAGAGGGAGGCAGAGGGAGGAGAGACAGGCAGAGGGAGGAGAGACAGGCAGGGGGAGGAGAGACAGGCAGAGGGAGAAGAGACAGAAAAGCGAGAGAAGGACAGTGACAGAAAGAGATTTGAAAAGGTAAGAGTGGCAGCAGAGGTTAATTAAGCACTAGAATGAGCTAACACTGCACTGTGAGAGGGGGATGAAGAGAGAAGAGTAGACCGAGAGACAAAGTGTAAATAAGAAAAGTTCCAGCATTTTCTTTCTGTGAACAAACGAAAGAAACGGTTGAAACTGTTCCAAATAAAAACAATATTTCAAAGCTGGATGGAGAAACAAAAAATAATACACATAAACAATCATCTTCTTCATCGTAAACATCTTACAGCAGTTGAACATCCGCTATTTCGACATTTACAGATCAATCTATCTATCAATCTATCCATTTACCCATATATCCATCTACCTAGCACTCATCTATCTATCCATCCATCCACCCATCCATCCATCATCTTACCCATTCTCCATCCAGACAGTGGCTCTGCTGGGGCTCATTGCTCCCCTCCGTGCAGTTGCTCATGGCTCCTCCCCCTCCTCCCCTGTCTTGGCTGTCATTGGTCCGTGGCGTGCCTCCATCCGAGGTGCTCACCCCACTCTGGGGGGCCGTTCCATCTCGGCTCCCCGTGCGGCTGCCCGTGCGGCTGCCCGCGCTCAGGTCTGCCAGCCCTACGTAGACGCTCCCGGGCTCCAGCTTTCCAGCCATGGCCGCCTGGTTCTGGATGACCAGCGAGTGGTCTGGTTGGCCCCCAGGGAAGCGGTAGGCCAGCTCAGCCATGCCGGGCTCCAACGGGGGCCCCGGGGCCCGCCGGAGTACAGGCAGGGTGTGGCTGCTGTAGCAGAGCCGTCCGTAGAGAGCCCCTCCAGGGCCGGAGTAGGCCGGGTCCAGGGCTGGGTTCTGGGCCCAGCTGTAGGCTCGCGCCTTGTCCTGGGCCTGCTGGGCGTAACGTCTGGAGGGGACGGAGACAGGTATCCATGATCTGCTCTTTCCAATCGAACCAAAGAATAATCCAACTAGACACGTCAGATTTACATGTCGTCGGGGCTGGTGGCTCAATGTGAACGATTACAACTCATTTGCGTGTCCATGCTGGTTTTTATGGCACAGAACATTGGTAAACACGCCGATAAAGGCTCACACTCACAGATCACACTCACTGCAGAGTGTGGATAACTATTAGGGTTTAAGTGAGTGTTGCACAACAAAGTGCCCCTTCAGGAGAAGGGAGTCTGAAAGCTCTTCATTCTGATCAGCATCGGATTCAGTTTGGGGTTTGGAGTGGATCAATGACTTAAGTGGATCAATTAAGGGCTATTGAGACACACGCTTTCACTGACTCTCAAAGACTCCAATAGACTTGATTACTTTCATCAGCGTTCAAACAGGGCAAATCAATTCTGTTTCCTATGCAATATTTAGTAATGCCTCTGCTATTGCTACAGTTTACGAATAACACACACACACAAACTCTACCTATCCACTCCTAAACAGTTTCAAAGACCCAATGTCCTACTTCCACACACTTAGGGAAACAGATAAAATAACCCTAAACACACACCCCATCCCTCTCGAATCACACACATACACAACTCTCTACTCACTCACACACACACACACTCACACACACACACACATACACACAAAACTGTCTTCACGCACACGCCGCACTCACATGTTCCTGCTGTCCAGGGTGCGGTACCCCCGGCGGGCGCTGTGGGGGGCGCTCTGGAGCGCGGCGATGTCGAAGGCGGCCGTGTCGGCCTCGCCGCCGCCCTCGTCGTCGTAGGTGATGATGTTCTCCCGCACGTCGTCCTCCTCCAGGGGAGAGAGGGAGTCTCTCTTCTGTCTCCTCAGGGAGAGGGACAGGGCGCTGACAGCTACAGAGGACACAGGGACATAGGGAAGGAGTGGGAGGAGAGATTTGAGGTTGAGAAATGCTAATATGGCATCTCTGGGCATGTGTCCAACCTGCAATTATCCCACAGACAGCCAGTCAGACAGCCAGTCAGTCAGACAGCCAGTCAGTCAGACAGCCAGTCAGTCAGATGGAAAGGAACTTTTTCCCTACCTATCATCCTACAAGACATTCGCTACTGCTAATAAAGTGCACCAAGTCTGAAAGTAGTCTGAAAGTAGTCCACTATGGGGAGATTGGCATGTCATTGGGGATTTACCCAGCTACCTAGTTCCACTGCTTAAAAGTGACATTCCAGAGTTGCCTCACCGCAGCAGAGGTTCGATGACTAACTCTATTTCTGGGGGTGTCAAGACTGAGAAACCAACTTCTTCAGAAGTATTCTCACTCTGACCCATAAAACATCCAGTATAAAGTACATATATAAATAACTTTACATATATATATATATTACCGTTCTAGCTACTGTTTCATTTATCCTAAACTGTCTCACCCAGTAGAGTGGCCACACAGGCCAGGATGGCCAGCAGGGCGGCGGTGCTGAGGCCAGGAGACGGGGAGGAGGACGGCTGGGGCACGCACACCGCCTCTTTCTCCCACTCCCACTCCCCCGCCTCGGCCTGCCTCTCCTTCTCCCCGGCGCGCGCCCCCCCCCTCAGGCAGGGGCACACGGACACGGTGACGGTGGCCGTGCTGGTGAGGCCCGAGGTGCCGTCCCGGAGGACCAGGGGCACGTACAGGGTGAGGGAGGAGGAGGAGGACGAGCGGGAGAGGGGCTGCAGGGCCGAGAGCAGCAGCAGGGTGGCCGTGGGACCTGGGGGAGGGAGCGCCTTTCACAATCTTTATGGGCACTCGAGTCAACGTTCAATCGCGTACCCGTTCCATAACAACACAACACATCATAAAACCTTCATAGAAAGAAGTAGTGAGAAAGGAGGAGGGAGAGAGAGAGAGAGAGAGAGAGAGAGAGAGAGAGAGAGAGAGAGACAGAGGTGGGGGACGGGTAAGAGGGATAGACACGAACGAGAAAAGACAGAACAGATAAAACATGAGCATGACAAACTCGAGGAGCTAAATCTAAATAAATTGAATTAAACCTCTACGATCACATCCTCTTAGCACAGTGTAGCATAGAGCAGTGGAGCACATAGGAGGAAAGAGATGGGAACGAGAAAGAGAAATGGGGACGGCAAACAGCAGAGTAAACAAAAGGGATGGGGAAAACCGAGTAAACAATGGAGCCACCGGAGGAGTGAGATGGATGGTGGAGGAAGGTGGCACCGACAGGAAGAGAGAGGGATCGAGTGTGTGAGGAGCGGAGATAGAGGTATTATGGGGAAGGAGATCTGTCGTGTGTGTGTGTGTGTGTGTGTGTGAGCGGGCACTGCACGTGTGTTTGGAAGAGGGAGAGAGAGAGAGAGAGAGAGAGAGAGAGAGAGAGAGAGAGAGAGAGAGAGAGAGAGAGAGAGAGAGAGATTGAGCGAAAGTATTGTGATTGCCCACCTCCGCTGTCCCTAACAGTGAAGTTGAGGGCAGCGCTGGACTCTGGAGGGATGCTGAAATAGACAGCGCTGTCGTTGCCGCCCTCATCTCGATCAATCGCCCGCAACACCTGCACCACCTGAAGGAGAGAGATAGAGACAGTGAGGAAGGGGAGAACCACAGAGAATGAGAGGAGCGAGCCAAGAAACAGAGGAGGAGAACGGGCACAATACGGGGGGGAGAGAACTTAGAGAGTCAGAGGATAAGAAACTGGGAGGAAAAGAAAGTGTGGATAGAAAGAGACCGACAGGGAGAGAGAGAGAGGGAGAGAGAGAGGGAAAGAGGGAGGGAGAGAGAGGGAGAGAGAGAGAGAGGGAGAGAGAGAGAGAGAGAGGGAAACCGAGAGAGGGGAGAGAGAGAGAGAGAGAGAGAGAGAGAGAGAGAGAGAGAGAGAGAGAGAGAGAGAGAGAGAGAGAGAGAGAGAGAGAGAGAGAGAGAGACGGGGGTGGGGTATTGCACATATAGGGAGAGGATTGTGACAAGGCATAACTTAGTAACCATGTTCTGTATTTTGCTGAAGGCTTGTCTGAATAGTATCTAAACAATCTCAATGCATCTAAGTACACTTCTGACTTAAAAGGCATTGTTAAAATCTGAACATCCTGCTTTGACTAGTCAACCTCCTGTTTACTTAATGTTCTGAAGAAGAATACGTGCTTTGTACAGAAATGTTCATGTAGTAATACGCCAATTTCTTCCACAGCAGAAAGCAGGGATGGACTCTAAAAAGCCACCTGCTGTTTCTTCCCAAGCACATCCCTCTACAGCACTGTTGAGTCCTGTATAATAGAGTGTACAAGAGACAGTACTGTAGAGTCCTGTATAATAGAGTGTACAAGAGACAGTATTGTAGAGTACTGTATAATAGAGTGTACAAGAGACAGTACTGTAGAGTACTGTATAGATGAGAATACTGAAGAGGGTTCTATAGAAAGTACAGAGGAGGGCCAGAGTGTAGGGATTGACATCATCAAGTGTTTCCTAGTTTCTTTGTTTTCACATCCTCAAACTAATTGAAGATAAAACTGTGCTCTGTATAATTTCTTGACAGACGGTTGCCATATTTACACAGACTAGGCAACGGCAAGGTAAATAAACCTGCCAAAACATGATAAATCAGTTACGAGTTTGAAGACATCCTCTTGCTAAATATTCCAAATGATGGTAAACAGGAAGGAAGCACAATCATGTGTGGTGAGGAGTTGGGTCACAGAACTCATGATGTACTTCCATACTACCACACACACACACACACACACACACACTGACCTGTCCGGTGGCTGATGAGTCGCACAGGGCCGTAGTATACTGCCTGTCCAACTCGGGCGCATTGTCATTCAGGTCCAGCGTTTCTATGGCAACCACCACCCTGGACACCTGGCCTGGGTTATCTGAAGGGGAGCCAATCAGGGACAGCTGTGTCACCAGAACATTCTAAGAAAGCTGCCACTCAGACAGCTGTCTCATGTCTTTGCCCTTCTGTCCAGGCTGGCACATCCCAGGTGTGGTGGAGACCTAGTGTATAGTATCGAACTGTACTATAACCTACCACAACCTTTACTATATACTACACTAAAAGTATAATAGTACTTGCAATGCCACATCAAATCAAATCAAATCTAAGATCAGATATCTTTTTATTAAAATCATTATATTTGACATGGTAAACGGTGCTGAACATCTTTATTAATGTTTACTGGCATAACACACCAAGGGCGTCAAAAAATGTATTATTTACAAATTCTTAAACTGTGTTTGATTGAGCTTGTCTGGCACAAAAGAGTGGATGGAGCCATTCCAAAAGGGTGAAGGCCCCCCAATCTGGCACAGGAAAGCAGACTGGAGGTAACTACTGTTTGACCCAGGTCTGAAAACAGCCTTTATTTCTGTTGGCTGCTGTAGCTGTAGTCTGGCCAGTAGTCGACTATTTTCACATCAAACCTTGTTTCATGACAGCAGCCTTTTCACACAGAGACTGTGTGTGTGTGTCTCTGCGTGTGTTTCTGTGTTAGTTTGAGACAGAGAAATAGGGAGAGAGAATGAATGAGAGACAGCGAGGCAGAGGAAGAGAAAGAAAAAGGGAGAGAGGGGCTGGGGGGGGCGAGACAGGATAGGAAGAGAAAGGGAGAGAAAGGGAGAGAGAGGAGAAGAACCAATCTGCATGCTAAGCAAATTGAGGAGGCACAGTGTAAATGGATTGGAAAGGAGTCCCATTCTGCATTCAAACACGCGCACAATGAACGCGCTCTCACGTCGCCACTAGGTTGGACAGAACTCACATTCTGGACGGCAGACATACATTTTGTGGGAAGCTCTCGCCCACAGTTTGGGCTGCAAACACACAGACACGCACGGAAAACACAAACACGTCCTCTCTCTTTCTCGCCCTCTCTCTGGACTGTGTTCACACAATTCAAGCTGCAACACCATGTTATGGATTGGTGCCATTGGTCCACACTGCTGAAATTGAGCTCCTTCCATAATGGCAGTGAGATATGCCTTTGGCTACAGCGCTCCAGTCAGCCAGTGAGTGCCAGTTATCAACACTGCCTCTAACAGTCTGTTGACTAGATAGAGCTCATTATTCAACTCTGGCACACCCATTACTTCAACTGAAGGTAAGCTCACACAGTTGACACAATTACACCTTAAGTACAGACCAACACTGTCAACATACTGAGTAGGGCTGCAGTGAGCTTATGCTGTTCAAGCAGTCATTTGGGAGTGTGAGAAAATGGGAACTATTATTCAAGTGGCTTTTGTGCTAGGTGTCTAGATCATTCTTAATATTTGACATTGGGTTGTATTCGTTTAGCAGACTGAATTGCGAGCACTGCATTGAATGAAAAGGCTTTTTGGGTGGGCGTGCTGGAGGTCTTGTGCGCTCAGCCTGACCTCTCTGCGTGGCGATGATGGTCACGTTGTGCCACTGCTCACGCTCGCGGTCCAGCTCCATCGCCGTGGTGATGAGGCCAGTGTCCGGCGTGATCCGGAACAGCGCTTCCGGGTCTGACTGGGGATCAATGGAGAACCTGAGGTGCGGAGGGGGTGGGGGGTGATAGAGAGAGAGAGAGAGAGAGAGAGAGAGAGAGGAGAGAGAGAGAGAGAGAGAGAGAGAGAGAGAGAGACAGAGAGAGAGAGAGAGAGAGAGAGAGAGAGAGAGAGAGAGAGAGAGAGAGAGAGAGAGAGAGAGAGAGGGAGAGGAAGCAATAACGATGACATGATTCAAGTGGCTGCGGAATTAATAGTAGAGATTATCGTGGTCGATACCAACTCGTTTGAAGCACTGCTCATTATCTGAATAGTACATGATTTTTTATCTTTCCATAGTTCATCTTTCCACACACACATGCGCTTCCACACACACAAATGCACAAATACACACAGACTCACGCACTCACTCACACTCGCCAAGTGTGGTAAAGATTCCCTTCCTCGGGCCACTGTGTTATATATCGGTTGCAGTGAAAGAATGCCCTCTGCTCTGCGCTCAATCTCTCCAGACCACACAGACACAACCCCGGGGGGCAAGGAGCACCCAGGGGGGCAGGGAGCACCCAGGGGGGCAGGGAGCACCCTGGGGGGCAGGGAGCACCCAGGGGGGCAGGGAGCACCCTGGGGGGCAGGGAGCACCCTGGGGGGCAGGGAGCAGCCTGGGGGGCAGGGAGCACCCTGGGGGGCAGGGAGCAGCCTGGGGGGCAGGGAGCACCCTGGGGGGCAGGGAGCAGCCTGGGGGGCAGGGAGCACCCTGGGGGGCAGGGAGCAGCCTGGCCACCCCAGCACTCAGGAGGGTCCTCTTCAGCTTTGACGCCTTGCTCGAGGGCACGGCGCCGGTTGACATATGAAACCGATCGGACCTGACCTCCGACCCTCCTCTCCGGCCTGTGGCCCTCCTACCTGATGTTGTTGGTGAGGCCAGTGTCGGGGTCGACGGCGCTGACCCGGCCCACGGTGCACGCCGGCGGGCAGTTCTCCGACACGTCCATGCGGTAGCGGCTGCGGGAGAAGCGCGGGGGCTCGTCGGCGTCCAGCACGCCCACACGGATGGTGGCGCGGTCCTTGAAGGGGCCACGGCGCAGGAAGCGGGGTCCACCAGAGGGTTGAGCACCTCCACCGAGAAGGAATAGGAGCTTCGGCTCTCGTAGTCTACAGCCTGAGGAGAGGAGAGAGGAGGGGAGGGGCGGGAGGAGAGGAGAGAGGAGGGGAGGAAAGAAGAGTAGAGAGGAGGGGAGGAGAGGGGAGGAGAGGAGAGGGGAAAGGAGGGGAGGGGAGGAGAGGAGAGGGGGAAAGGAAGAGAGGGGAGGAGAGGAGGGGAGGAGAGAGGAAAGAAGAGGAGAGAGGAGGGGAGGGGAGGAGAGGGGATGAGAGGAGGAGGAGAGGAGAGGAGAGGGGAAAGGAGGGGAGGGGAGGAGGAGAGGAGAGAGAAGGAGAGGAGAGGAGAGGAGAAGAGAGGGGAGGAGAGGGAAGGAGAGGAGAGGGGAGAAGTTTATGTC